>NW_006917093.1:429469-495316 GCF_000516985.1 Pestalotiopsis fici W106-1 | reverse complement strand
ACCAGAGCAAAGAAATATGGGGCATGTACCGATCTAACGTTTATTATGCTGGAGGAGGTGTAGATTTAGTGGGCTGTACAGGCGAGTAACACTGAATTTGACCTCTGCGGTGATCGTGGAGGGTCCAGTGATCGCCATCTCCCAATGATTTGTTGTTGTTCGTGAGCACAACAGTACTCGGTTGTTGGGACTGTTTATTCTCAGCAACTTACACCCCAGATGACAAACTTTCCAGTTGGGGTAGACTTGATGATCTTGGGCCTCTCTAGGCGCCCATGGGTCATGATTTGACGTCCTAGCGTGCCTTTGGTCCAGATGGTGATCAGCGTGGCTACCGATACCCAGTTTGAGCAAACCAGTCGACCATTATCAACTTGATGCCGACATTGTGTTGATTTTGTTATTGCGCACTCGCTCCATGGTTTACTGTGCTAGCTTGAATTGAGTGGATGTCGAGAAGCATTCACAATATAAAAGACTTTGAACCTGCCCGTAATATGGCGGAACAACATAACGCTTTATGATCGAGTCACGAGGGTCAATCAAGTCACACAAATGGTGAACACCGGAAACCCAAGCACGAATCTCAAGGCCCCCCTTGCTCCGACTCTTCAGCTTCCCTGTCTTGGTAAGGCTTGACACAGATTGTGGGACATTTACGCCAATGGTAACTTGGCACATTACTGGCTTGATCCTTACGCCAGCATTCAGTTAATCATTTCTAGGGCAAATTCAAGGATTAAACATCCTAAATCCACAATAATACTCACCAACTTGCCAATTGCATTCAATTCAGTGATCCAGCCACAGCCTTACGTCAAATGGAAGATGAAAATGTAGACATATGCAAAGCTTGCCACAGTTCTAGCTGCACTAGTTTTCTGTTTCGGTGCTTAAATATACTAGCCCATCTGTCCCTCGAATCGTCGCGCCTTTTGACGCCCAGTCTCTTAGGCCCAGAGCTCTCTCATCTTGATTGCAGCTCAGGGCGAGGGTGAAGCAAACAAAATGCAATACGCCGGCGCTGCTTACGCTCCGATTGAAACAGCCCGAAACTCGTCACATGATGAAGTTTTGCTTAAATCGATACCTCAAGCAACAAATGAGATTACCGAGCCGCCGAGCCGCCCAACGCGCAAGCTTGGCCACTTTCAATACTGGCTACCAGGCATTCAAATTTCACTTACAGTCTTTCCGATTTTATTTATTGGTAAGTGGATATATCCAATAAAATGAGATAACCTGCTGACCATTACTTCTGTTCTATAGCCCTTGCTGCAACTGCGATTACTTTGGACAAACAGCCAATTTCTCGTACTGGCGACACAGCTCAGTATGCGATCGCACTAGCGCCTACGATCTTCCCAATTGTCTTTGCTGCAATAGTAGGCAAGTTCTTTAGAGTCTTGGGTCTATATCTGGCCGAGAGAGGGACCAAACTCGGAGTAGGTGGATCCTTGTTCTTGATTACGTTGGTCCAAGGCGCTCGTATTGATTTCTCTAGACCCTGGAGCGGTTGATAGGATCTCATTCACTCTTTGCCGTGGTTGAGAAACAGCTTGTCCTACCCGGCCAATATCTTCTTGGACTTGGCATGATACTTCTTTGGGCGCTTTCCCCAGTCGGTGGCCAATTGGCTCTGCGACTTTTGCAGACCTCTCCGCGAGTGACGTCGGACAACTCTACGATCCGATACCTGCCAATAAGCGCATGTCTAGAGACACCAATGGAAGGCGGACCCAGCGCCAACAATGCATGGCCATTATATGGACCACTATTCATGAGTTCCCTTATCGCGTCGCGTTCACTGGAAAATCCAAAGCAAGACATGTACGGAAACGTCAGAGTACCGCAACTTGATCGGCTCATGACAGGAGATACTGTTGACAACGATACGTGGGTAGTCGTGAACAGCACCGAGGAAACGCCCTGGTCTTCTCTACTTGGGGTTCCTGTTGCAGGCGTCCCCAAAACAGGTAACCTATCCTTTAATCTCGTCAGTAGGTATTATGCCATTGATTGCGATGCCGCTGTCCACGTCGAAAACAGCACCATATTTAGCAATACTTCGTCTGGTTTAGGCGCCGGCTACTACATGTGGGATGCTAGCAGTACGTTTGCTGTCCAGTCACCAGCAGGCAGCGAGCTTCTGCAACTATGGAATGGCACCCGTTTCATATTCAATATCACTTCGGCAAACGACTACACGGGCTCCGACGTCAGCTTTACGACTTGTTCACTATCTCCTCGAGATGTCGATTCATCTGTCCTCTGCAACGATGGATCATGTCAAGTTACCGCCATGAGAAACATGACAGTGGATCTCCCTCTGTGGTGGAGTCAATATTTTTCGCCCTTTCTAATCAGTCTGCACGACTTGCCCTTGGTGACGATTGGCGCCATGCATCAAGGTTCCAAGATATCCAGCACCTTGACTGAGATGTGGATACAAGATCCCCACGCTGTTTACGACCCCGAGAAGGACCAGAAATTTGCAAACTTTTCAATGCTTTCCAAAGAAACCATCAGTCAAAACATGGAAATATTATTCAATACATACTGGCAATCGATATGTGGTTCTAGGTATCTCTTTGGAGGCCTCAGCACAAACATGAGCCTGTACGACAATATTTTCAGCTACTATGAGGGTTCGGTAGTTGTTGATTTCAACACCAGCCAAGTCACAATCACCACACCCGACGGCGACGAATACAGCTGCAACATGACTTTTGCAACACTGCTGATTATTATATCGTGCATTCTGCTTTTGGTCAGCTTGGCATCGTTTACTTTGGGAACCATGACTCTCGCACCAGACATACTTGGTTATATATCTTCGCTCACAAGAGACAATCCATTTATCCCTGGTAACGAGGCCTCGCACCAGCATGGATTGGAGCGGGCAAAGGCATTAAACAATATGAAAGTCATTGTTGGAGATGTTGATGCTGGAGCCCAGTCAGGTTATATAGCATTTACCAAGAAAACCGCCAACATGCAAAGACTGCGGAGGGAAAGATTTTATCGATAACTCTAGTGTAGTCTAACGCATTAAGTTGACTTGAGTAGATGCAAGCTGCTAAAGCGTTTGGAAGTTTGGAAAGAGAAGGGATGGAAAACATAAGGAAGAGGGGGAAAAAAAATTGTAGATACTGACAAAAGACTAACTTTCAAGTTGCACTAGCCGCGAATCGAACGCGGGGCCCATCGATGGCAACGATGGATTTTACCACTAAACCACTAGTGCCTGAACCGAAATTTGTTTAATAAAATACATCACAGTACATCAAACTCCACACTCGACTTGGAAATACTTGATGCGATTACTTGGCTATTCATGAAGATATGTCGCACTTTTGTTTTGCTAAGCACACCATCGCCATGCATATTGCCACCATAGCCCGCATAATGCATTAAGCGCCACTGTTGACTCAAGTCATTGAACTTCCGATCCAGCAACTCCAGCATTCCATTCTTCATCTGACCTGCGAAGTCTTCCCTGATTTTTTATGCCCTGATTTTTTGTTTTTCGATTGAATGTCGCAGCGCCTGTGCTGAGCTTGGCATTTCCTGAATCAGGCTGGTTTTGTTTGTTCATTTGCGATATTGAATCCTTGATCGATCGCATTGAGATACTACGACCGGATTTGTCATCCGAAGGACTGGGATCTATTCATGTAATGAAGAGTCAGCCCTAATTTCATGCTTATATAAAAGAAATTAAACTCACCCAGAACATTTTTCCACATTGACTCCCAGTACAGAGCAAGCGTCGCGAGCACAACCGTGAAGATCAGAGAGCCGCCGACTGAAGAATAGAATTAGGAACCATAAGATCAAGACTGTCTGGGTAGGGTAATCGGAAGCACATACATATGACCCCGAACACCCAACCAGGTACATTTTGGAACGACTCAATGTCCAGAGCGAATAAAGAGGTCAGAAACGATAATGGGAGCTATTGGTTCAGGGACATTTGTAAGCGGAGCAATCTGTGAGTAAAGGCAAGATGAGCGGAACTTACAAAGATAATTGTAGAGATGGTGAAAAGCATCAAAGACTTTCCTTGCCGTGCAGCTTCTTCTGCCTGAAAATTTGCAATCTGGGTTCCGGAAAGAGACAGTGTTGAATCGACCTAAAGGTCTGAGCGTTAGGGGATACGAACACCTGTTGATTGATTGAAGTTCTTACAGCTGATTGGATCCTGGCAGCGTGACTCTCCATGTCCTCGATATCATGGGAAATGAAGCGCGAAGAGAGATTTGAACCACTTAAAGTTTTGTTGTAGATCTGGCGTTGGACAGTGTTCTGGTGGTTCACAACTGATCTTAGGATGTTTAGTTCGTCGCGAACATCTTTTATTTCACTGAGTAATTTCTCAGCGTCGAGGATTGCATCCTTGGCCACCTTCACCTGTGTGCTGATATCCGATTTCCCGCCTACTTCTCGGCGAAACTCCTCAAACAGGTTTGTTTCTCTTCGTCCCTATGATTCATTAGTCTCAAAACAGTAAGTTCAAAACAACTACATACAATGAAATTTATATGATTTGAGAAGATCTGTCGCATTGACAGCTTCTCAGCCTCATCATCTTTCTGCGTGTCAGTCTTTGGCGTCAGGTCTTCCCAAACTCGCCTTCTTTCATAGAACCCTATACAGTAGTCAACCATGACTTTAATCATCTCCGAAGTCGTCGCTGGTTGAGGTTGAGTACCACCTGTGGCTAATCGTTGGTTCAAATGCTGAATAAAGCCATCGATCCAGGACTGTTCGTAGTCATCAGGTTGGTGTGATGTGGCGCTTATCAGCCACTCTGGTTATATGAATTTAGTGACAAGTAGGTCTTTGAACAATTTTTGGAATGAACTCACTGTTCGCAATAGTCCAGATCCAGATCTGATTTACTCGAAGAATCGGCCAATATGTCTTATCGGTGTCAGGTGCATCGTTTGTGGGTAAGCTTTTGTTGCTGCGCCGTAAAAAGTGCTTGGTAACGACTTGACTTCTGTTACGAGATATGCAGTCTGTTGCGACTCCAGGTTCACCCATTTCTGGTGAAAAATGATAGTATGCTTCATCAAGAGTCGCACAGCCGTGGACAGTTTGACTTCCATCGTACTTGTCAATCAGATTGCGATATTTTCCTCCGATCTCATCTATTCGTCGCTCTGCGATTTTGCTGAGAACTGGCCAATTCTCGTCTTCTTTCCGGTCTTCGCTCTTCATTGTGCCAGTGAGCGTTGAGAAAGCTAGAAATGGCATCTGCAGATCTGTGGATTAGGACGACCATATCTTTTTGATTCAAGATAAAACATGCTTACATAGACAGCAGAGCTGGCAACGAAGGGAGACTGCTTTTGTTTCTCAACCCCTTGCGTGTCTTTTCCCACAACAACTCTCCCCTCGTCTTTTGTGTCCTCGCCGACCGATGATTCGTGAATGTGTGGAGCTTCAGCTGGGACATCCGTGTCTATATTCTCGTCTCGCGTCTTGGAAGCTGACAGATTTGATCTCTCTATGAATTGCGGTCTCATGATACGAGTCTTGGAGGATTGATCTGGAATCTGGAACCACGAGGTCCGCAGAAATGATTTGACGTCTGTGGTCTCTTCATCGCTGCGAATTTCCTCTCCATCCATGAGCTTTGATGACAGATCCTATTAGATGCATTAGATATTATTTTCACACCAGATAGTCGTGCCGACCGATGCCTTCAACATTACCTCCATCCATTTGATCTTAAATAATTCATTAGATATGTCAACGATGAGTGATTGTAGAAGTACGTACATTGGTTGCGGGTAGGTGTACCCAGATGAATTTGGCAGCCGTGGGTTGCTCGCGTTTTGCGTATAATTTTGAAAGCTCTTTTGCCTCGAGTAGAAGATTCATTGGCCCTTTCTCGTAGACGACATCGTAAACATTGTGGGCGCTCTGAATAGGCACATCGCGGCCGCCATAGAATTCAGCGACGATGGCATCGTCAAATTGTCTCATAGATTCAATCTCATCCAATCCGGGATATGAAACTTTCGAATCATTCTTCCCGTGTACGCCGAATAAAAGTCCCATTGGTGGGTTATGAAGAATATGAATGATTTTTGGATCTTTCGCATTCAGAAGTTTCCTGTCGGTGCTGGCGGTGGTGCCTCCGGTAGCATCCACCTTGCGATATTTCCTCTTGAAGTGTTTGAGGGCCGCACTGACTTGATTGATGGTTTCAGAGTCTCGAGGGGAGGCCGCGATAAGTGACCAGAGTATTTGAGGTTCTCTCTGACGTGCGGCCATCTCAATAGCCGAGTTATCTGAGGACCCCCGTTCATTTTGCTGCAGAAGAAGTTTGGCAATACGGTGTCTGCCGTGTCTTTCTGCAGCCCATGATAGATATTTCTTGAGATTTCCAAGGTCTTTAGAACCCTTGGGGGGTGAAGAATTCTTTTGCAGAAGGAACTTCACGACCTTTTCCGCTTGGTCATCCAGGTCGTCTTCGGTATACACTGCGTGTTCCAGCAACTCGTTCGCGGCCTTGGATACATCCTCATCGTCCGGGTGATCCGATGGGTCTTCGAACATTTTAACAATTCCTTGCGTGAATCTGATCTCGATAGCCCATTGAAATGCTGATTTTTGTTGACTGTGAGGCTTATACCGTTGTTTGCGTTGCGGCTTGATGTCAAGCAGGGTGTTCACACAGCTCATGTCTTCGTTTTTGATTGCCATAATCAAAGGTGTCTGGCCTTCATTATCTTGAGCTAGAATATCCGCGTTTTGGTCGAGAAGAAGCTTGATGATCTCCGACTCAGACTCTAGAACAGCTGTGTGTAGAGGAGTCCTTCCTTTTCCATCACACGCCTCTTTGTTTGCCCCATGACTGATAAGTAACGTAACAACATCCGAACTTCCATAGAAGCATGCCACATGCAATGGGGTCGAGTTGTCATGTTGTTTGTTGCACCAATTGAGTATATCGGAGAGATATTCCCTAAAATCTTTTCTTATCTCATTGATCATTACTTCCATTGATCTCTTGAGACCAAGTGTACTTGCGAGCCATAGAGCACTCCCCAATGTATTTGTACGAGAACTTTCACGAATGAGTTCGTTTGTTGTGCTTTTGACTTTAATGAAATTGCTGTCGGTTTCTTCGTCCTGTAAGTATTGATCCAGGAGAATTCGCTCGAGACGCCGTCTTTCGTTGGTTTCTTCAGGTTCCTCGGGCTCGGAGCTCTGGGAGGAAGAAGTATGACTCTGATCGTTTTCTGGATCCGACTCTCGTGGGTTCATCGCAGGATCTGTTCCCTCTCCTCCAGAGTTCGTGGTGGGCCTTGAGCTTTGCATCTTGACAAGTCCAGCATGCAAGTTTTCAACACCCATCGTTATTACGAAAAAAGATGGACAGTGCCTCGGAATGATGATTCAGATGATCGAAGAACAAAATATAGATGGACTTGCAAGCTAATCAGGTGTTTCGTATATGCAATCAATGCTCAAGTGAGTTTTATGTTAGAAAGACTACCAGAAATGAAAGCGCAAGTTGGATTGCAATGAAATGCGCGAGCTTCGGTACTCTCTGGATCGCATCTTTGTACAACACTCTGACGCCGGAATCGTACAGTAGTTGGGTGCGAGCTGAGTTGCACCCGGACCTTCCATCAGCCACGTCCCACATATCAACCTCTGAAGGCGCCAATAGGGTTAATCGAAATCAAAGCTGAAAGTGCTGACATCGGCGACCTTCAATCTTTTCGGCTGTATCTTTTTCTGGAAGAGGCAAATGAATAGAGATCAGCGCACCTAAGCGGCCCTTTCCATCCTAGCACGGAAGGTATCTGCGAAATCCGTACCCATTATTCCCTGCAAGAACCAGTAGCGTTCATCGTGATGCATACCTGTGCAACATTGATTCAGGCTGAGATTTGTTCAGAAAAGTGATCGGTCATAAACACTGTTTACGCCACAAAGGTGGAGATCCCTTGAAATGAAGCAGGAGCATGTCTCGTAAGACCAGCGACACATCGCGCTGGTTGTGACCGTGACACAATCAAGAGGTGAACTCCTATCCCTTGATCTGGCGAGCACCACCCTTTTGAATTTGATCGCCAAACACGTACCTACAAGACAAGCCAATTGCATGCGCTAATTTACACCTACGGTATATTATGCGGAGAATTTAACGAAAAGAACATAAATCCGAAAGAACCTTTTTTATATAATATACAAGTTATAAACCTGATTTCAAGTTATTTCTACTAAAAATTGAAAAAATAAGCATTAGCTGTGAAATAAGAGCAAAATATCTATATTTTTTGCTGATATTATGGAACTCACTCAAGTTTTCTGGGCTTGACGTACCCAAACTGCCACATCAGGCAAGTAGGGTGCTCACCATATCAAAGAATAATCATGCAAACTTGAATCCCATTAGTGAAGTGTTAGATCTTTTTCGATATGCCACCCGTACTTGTCATGCAATGAGAAAAAGAAAGCGAAAAAGAAACAGTTACCGAGATTAGGCACCGCTCTAGGGTGCGGTACAAATTTTGATTAGTAAACGCTCAGCTATTGCTTATTGCTATTTTTATACCAAGAAATATATGAATCGTCACTGCGCTGCGTTAAAAGTCCCGCACCATGGACCAGGGTCGCATGCACGTGCAATCTTAAATACTCAGAAAATCACTCGTGGCTGAGGCTATTTGTAGGGAAGGAAGAAGAAGAAAGGTTCAAGATTGTCAAACTTCATGGGACTCCCCGGACATCTGGGGTTGCATCACTTCTGTTCGGTTCACTGCCTATGTACTGCAATCCTGATTCATGGAGTGAGAGAGCTTTCCAAATAAAGCTCAAATAACCATTGAAACAATAGAATCGGAGCTGTTTCGTGTTGGGACTCTATCGAAGCGGGGAACCGAGGATCACTCAAAAGTATTGCTCTCCTGCTGCAAATGCGTGTGATTAAAGAACAAAATCTGGCATGAGATGACTAACCAATCCAATCTTGTCAGACTATCGCAACGAACACCATGGCCGCACTCCCAATAAGCCTGCATGGATGTGAAATTATTGCGCCGTATTCATAAACACTATTAGGCTAACTCATAGTGTGGAGGTTCACATTTTGTTCAGCTAGTGCAGTGGTTTGGTGCGACAGAAATGTGACCTCCGACGGGAGAGCGCTCGCTCTTGCAAGATCCACCCACTCTTGTTCAACTTTACCTTTTCCACATCACAATGGAAATCATCGATAATTATCGGTCTCGATGACGAGATGATTTCTTCTTTGTCCTCTTGCTAGAATGCGGCGCTCGGTAACTGTTACAGCAAGCCTTCATCCGTTTGCTCATGAGAAACCAATGTAGCAGCGATGGTACCATAGGCGCCTCCGAAGTACTGTTCCATCATGTCTCCCCAATCATTTCCCTCTTGGCAGTCATGAGAACACACTCATTCCTTCACCTTTTAGCTATGGCGTTGTATGATGCAGATGGAGTCAATCCGAAGGTATCTGATAACAAACTCACGCGTCAAGGAAATGGCGTCTTGGAATGTTTTCGGCATGTCCGCAAGTTCCATGCTTAATTGTCGAGCAGAGATGTTGCATGGAAAGGTGGCAAAATAGTTTTCTTTGCTCTAACGATATGAAAGGACAACCGTCATACTGACGTAGTCAGTACCCGCTGCAGATCACCTGCGTGGGTATATAATTCGCTCTTCAGCACCTCTCTTTTGTAGACTAGAGATCAACTCATACATCTTTCAATGCTTCCTCCATCATCTCGTCTTCAGTTCCCCCTTCACACATCGGCTCAGGTGAGAACAACATATCTTCCTGTTTCTCCTGGTTGTGGGCGATGAAGCCGTTGGCCCTTGTTGGTCCGGTCGCCCACATCAATCACCATCGTAGGTAACCGATAATCGGATGGGGAGTAGCAAGTCTTCCATTTTTTATCGCAGGATTGAATCCATTGGCAGAAAAATTCAATCCGGAATGCTTGAACGTCTATTACCAAGGCGGTCAGGGTCCACCCCGACATTAATGAGAACGAGTATTTACAAACCATGATTGACGATTATCACTGCAGAGATCACGTCGCTTGACAGGCCCGCTTTCCGAGGATCTTCTCTCTTCGGTCCCCATGAACTGGTATTCAGGTCTTGAAAAGCCTTGTAAAACCATTCTGACAAGGATCGACAGAGCTTACAAGCTGGTGAAGATGCTAAAGCTTCAAATACTTGAGTCGTAAGCTGTAGTGGCCGCGGGAAGGCTGAACATGTCGCACACGATGTCGACGGGAGCGTCGAAACATCTACGTTATCTAGTTGACTGAGATAGCCCACAATCTCGAATCCCATGAGGGTGTCATTGCTGGAGATGCATGAGGCCGAGGTAGGCTCCTTCCTCAACTCTTTCAATTGCTCAAACTGATGTATTTCCCGAGATTGCTCCTGTGTCATCGCTTGGTTCCACACATCCAAAAGCCCAAGTCTTAATGCCAATCCCCTAATACCTCGGGCTTGTAGGACATATTCGCTCGAATTCGGAGAACGATATCCAAGATAAACCCCAGATGTACCCCTATAGTGGCCCGGATAGAAATCTAGATGTGGTCCTCCCACCTCTCTTGCATAAGCTCGTCCCTTTATTCCAAAAGCTCGCCCCTTGACATTCAACATGACTTAACCCAGTATAGCAAATTCCCCGGGAAAACAGCTGCACTTTTTTTTGTAGTTGATCCAGTTTCTTTCTACGAATTCAATATGTAGTCCAATTTCCTGCAGTACCGTCACGTTGTTATCAATTCTATCCTCAAGCTCTGCGGCAACCATTGCATCCTCTCCGTCAAATAAATATGCAACCTGCTCCAGCGTTGTCCCCTTCGTTTCAATAAACAGAGACCAAATGCATAATACCTCTATATTCAAGATTACGATGTAGACAAAGTAGAAGCGCCACGCCAGGTATGCCAGGCTAATAAGGTTGATATATTGATTGAGAACCCTGGACAAGGCCGTCACAGCAAGGCACAATGCAAGTCCCTTGGCATGTAGGCCGTAAGGAAGAATCTCGGAACAGTACATCACCATTAGACCGGGCCAGGCAAATCCAGCCATACCATAGAAGAGAAAGATCATGCCGAGGACCGCACTGCTAGCTCCCGTGTTGCCCGTTTGCGCGTAGACTGCCGAACAACTATTGCGAAATCATGTTAGTATACTGCTTCAAGCACAAGTTATTGTTGGATAGTACTCACGCAGTCCAAATGCTGAACACGACAAGCATACCTATGGCCGCAGTGAGGAATAATGCTTTGCGACCAAGTCTATCCACCAGGAAGACGGAAAATCCAATGGCAACCAAGAATGACCAGATTTGCAAACCTCCATTGAATAGAGACTGGTACGTGGGATCGCTAATTCCGACCGAAGATAGAATATCGTGGAGATAGTATGACACGAGCCCGTTGCCAGAGCACTGACTGAAGAATGATGTCAGGACCACCAGTAGCAGACGTTTCCTGTTCCCACTGGTCTTCAAGAAAATTGACCATTCTTGCTCTGAAGCTCCCCGCTCCAATCGAATTGTATCCTGGATTTGCGCGAACTCGGCAAGAACAAAAGTGTTAGAGTGGTCGCCCTCTGCATGGTACTGTAGATTAGATCAGCATGCTGATTAATCATTCAGTGATGGCCGGACGTACCTTGAAGAGTATATCCCGAGCTTCGGAGGTTCTGTCTTTAGAGCACAGCCATCTTGGGCTTTCTGGAAGCGTGAAAATGCCAATGAGTTGAAGCAATGGCATCAAGGCCTGCAGAGCGACAGGAATTTGCCATGCCTTCTGCCCTTCGTACCCTACTGTTCCATAAACAGTCCATGCAGCTACAATGCTTCCCAGGTACCAGAGTGTGTTATAGAGCGTGGTGAGCTTTCCGCGATGTTGTGGATAAGCAAGTTCCATAATCAGCAATGGAGCAGCGCCAATGGAGATATTCGAGCTATAAAAGAGTTGGTTATTTCAGACTTGATTTTGTAGGTAAAATAGACAGGCACAATGGAGCTCACCCAAATCCGACTAGGAAACGACCGCCGATAAATATGTTACGAACATGCACCCTTGCAGGACAACCAAGGAAGGATAAGTACGGCCAGGAAAAGCGACCAAAGGCAAAAAAACAAAACCAACCCACTAGAAGTCACGTAACGACGTTACGTGCACCAGGATCAGCTGCTTAATTATGCTTAATTAAAATTAACTAAATAAGGGTTAGCAATATAAAGCAATATAATCGGGGCTAATATTAATAAAGAAATAAATAAATATATATTATAAAAGGATTTTTTATATATATAATTATTACCTTAATAATTAATTTAAGCATTTATTTTATTTATAAATAAAGCATTTAATACGCTTTAATAATTATATTTATAATATTAAATTAAAACCACCTTTAATTATTTTTTGCTTAATTTAATATTTTGCTTAACGTTCCCTATTAGCATAAACCTTAATACCCCTATACCTAGGTTTATTTTAGAAACCCGTAATATAATCGTAATATTTTAATTATTTTTATTTAAGTACGTTACCTAAGTTATTATTAAGCAATACCTCGTATAAAAAATACTATATTTTGAAACGGAAGCGTTATTAATAATTTAATTAAAAGAGTAGACGTTTTCGCAATAATTTAAACGTTGCAGGAATAAATATAAACGCTATATACCTAAAATTAATAGCTTTAAAAAACCTACCTCGAAATTAAAGGAAATAACGAATAGCTTACTAAATAAATTACCGCCATCCCCGGACCAAGGGCAAAATCTAGTAATAGGTATAAAATCCCTTTATTATCTTATTATAATAAAAAGGAAGGAAGCATATAAGCCTTTTTTACTTAAATAAAGGCTTACCTTCGGTTTTACCGTAATAATATTAAAACCGAAAAAAATAAGATTTTAGGCATTGCCGGATTTTTTTAAAGGCACGGCTTTAAAATAATTCGAACCTATTATAAAAGATTATTTTAAAAACCCGGACGACGATAAAAACGATAATACTAAAAAAATCTTCCGACGGTACTCTAAATTCGAACGATAGCTTAAGGCTATTTTTAGTAACCCCGACGAAATTCGCACGGCCGAGCGCGAATTTATGCAATTTAAGCAAAAAGGATTAGCTGCTAAATACGCCGCCGAATTTAAATAAATTATATTTCGCACCGAGTAAATTAACTATAATACGATAATAATATTATTTTACGCAGGATTACGAAACGACGTTAAAAACGAAATATCTAAAAAAAACCGATTTAACGATTTTTATAAATATATAAAACGCGTTATTAAAATCGATAACCGCTTATATAAAAAACGATTTAAAAAGGGTAGAAACGGCCCTAAATCTTAATTTAACTTAAAAAGAGTACGGTTCGGAAAACCTCGCAAAAACCAAGGATAAAGGAAAAAAACCTTTTACAGATAGCATAACGGACCAATAAATCTCGACGCTACGTAGCGCAAAAATAAAACCAAAATTAAATGCTATAATTATAATAAAATAAAATATTACGTTAGCGAATATCGCTAATTTAAAAAGCTTAAATTTAAGCTTATATTAAAAGGTAAAAAATAATTTAATAATATTAAGCGAAACGATATATTTTATAAGTTATTTTTATAAACGGCGTGCTTCGATAACGCTTATTAAACGTATAAGTTTAGCAAAAATAATAGTAAATAATACCCTAAGGAACGAAAAACTTTAATAATTATACGCTTAGGAAGAATTATTATTTTTAGCCTAAAAAAATAAATATAAAATAATAATAGCGAAATTATATTTAATGCTTTAAAAAATAAAGCTTATTTTTAAACGTAACGGGCCGAATACCGGGCCCGAAATATAAAATTAAAAGGATTAATCGACGATATTAATAATAACGATAAAAACTATAGTAAAATCGACCCTTACGCACCTAATAATATTTATAGCATCGATAAACTACCGGAAAAATAGCGATTAATATAATAATTATAAATTTTAAATAACGAAATATTCGAGGTTATAATTCGACGAAATCGACTAATTAAGCTAAATATTTTTTATATTATTATAATAGCGGAGTTATATAAAATAAAATAATAATTCGTAAAGATTTTTTAAAAAATTATAAATATAGTATAAAAAAAAAACTTTAGGAGCTATTTTTAAAGACGATTTACGATTTAATATTAAATATAAATAATATTATTAGATTGCGTAAATAGGATATATTAATTTAAAATGCGACGAATACCTAGAATTAAAAATTTAATAAAAAATCTTCCTTTTTAAAATAGGAAAAACCGTTATAAATTACCTTTATTTAGCGGGATTTATAAAAAAGGCAAAAATAAGCTATTGCGATATTTAAGGATACGTCGTATTTGCTACGCATTTTAGCTTAAAATAATATTCGGATATAAAGAAACGGATATGGTTAAATTATATAATAAACGAATATAACCTTTATATAAAAAATAAGGCTAAGGTATAGCGATAAATTAAAAAGCTACGGGCTACCGGATAATTTTAAATAACCCTAATTCGATATATAATAGTAATCGATAACGCTATAAAAACGATATAAAAAGCGCCGCTATAATACTTTTAATTATCGATAACTTAATTAATTATTTTAGTTAAAAAAATTACTAATAATATTAGTTTATTAGGAATTAAACGACTTTACTTAGAATATAAAAAGACCGAGGAGCTAGGAAAGCTTTTTAGGGATAATAAAAAATAAGGAAATACTTTTAAAACCTAAAAAGGAATAAACAAACCACCTAAATAATACGGAAATCGACCTTTACGAGCTAAAGAAAACCTAAGTATATTAAAATAATAAATATATACGGCCGCCGAAAAACAGCGAGCTAATAAACGACTAAATAAAAATCTAGGAAAAGATTTAGATTATTTTTAAAGCGATAAAAGTGGTCTTTAGGAAGGAAGTTTATATATGCTATAAACGGCATTAATATTAACGAATACTTTACGATCTAAATTGGGATTATAAATTAAAAAATACGAGCCTTAATAGATACGGGAGCTTAAAGAAATTTTATTTCGCTAATAATCGTTAACGCTTTATAAATATTATAAAAGCAAAAAAAGACGCTTTACGCATTCTAAATTATTAATAGAGAATTTATATTATACGGAAATAGAATTATAAGCATAGAAATTGCGTATATTTAAATTTATATCTAAAATTACGAAAAAAAACTTAAATGCGATATTATAAAAATTACGGATTACGATATTATCTTAAGGATACCTTAATTATAAGCGAATAATCTTAAAATAAACTAGAATACCGGCTAATTTTAGTAAAATATACTAAAAAGAGAATTAGCCTTTAAAAAGCGCTAAAATAAGCCTTTAAATAACCTTAAAATATTTAAATTCTATTTTATAATTAAGTATATTAAACCGGAATTCGAGATTAAAGTATTAGGAAAATATTAAAAGTTTAGTAATTTATTTAGTAAAATATTAAAAATAGGGTTACCAAAGCATATAAAATACGATTACGAAATATCCTTTTAGGAAGGAAAAGAACCGTATTTCGTATTAATATACCTAATAAAATTTTAATATAAAAAGGCATTAAAGGAATATTTAGTAGATATGTTATAAAAAGGATGGATTACGGAATTTATTTTATTTATAGGATATTTAATATTTTTTATATTTAAGAAGAGCAAGGACGGAAAACCTAAATAAAAACTTTATATTAATTACCGCAAGTTTAACGATATTACGATTAAAAATAAATATTTTTTATTTTTAATTAAAGACTTACGTAATAAATTGTATAGAGCCTAATAGTTTACGGCTTTAGATTTGCTTAACGCGTATAGCTTAATACGCATTAAAAAAGGAGAAAAATAGAAAACCGCTTTCCGTTATAAATATAGATATTTCGAATATAAGGTTATGCTTTTCGGATTAACTAACGCACTAATAAGCTTTTAGAATATAATTAACGACGTTTTAAAAAAATATTTCGATAAATTCGTAATAATATATTTTAATAATATATTTATTTATTTTAAAGACTTTAACGAATATTAATAATATATTAAAATAGTGCTATAAAAGCTATAAAACGCGAACCTATTAATTAACCTAAAAAAAAGCGAATTTTATAAAAAAAAAGTCATTTTCGTAGGATATATGATATCCCCCGAAAAAATTAAAATAAAACCATCTAAAATTTTAATAATAAGGGATTGGCCTATTCCGACTTCGGTAACGGAAGTTAGATCCTTTTTAGGATTTATAAATTTTTACCGAATATTTATTTAGGGATTCGGAGGGATTGCCGCATTATTTACGTATTTAATAAAAAAAGATATACCTTTTAATTAGATAACCGAAGTATAAAAAGCCTTCGAAATAGTTAAAAAACGAATTATAGACGAACCCGTAATACGTATAATAAACGCGGAACGAAAATTTAAAATCGAAATAAACGCCTCGGATTACGTTATAGGCGGATAATTTACGTAAAAAGATAATAACGGGAAACTATACCTAATTATATTTTATAGCAAAAAGTTTACGAAAAAAAAATTAAATTATTAAATTTACGATAAGGAATTTATAGCTATTATCGAAGCATTTCGAAAATGGAAATACTACCTTAGCGGAACTAAATACTAAATTAAAATTTATACCGATTACAAAAATCTAGCCTTATTTACTACTAATAAAAAATTTAATAAGCGATAAATTAGGTAAGCAGAATTTTTAGCAAATTTTAATTTTAAAATTATTTACCGTAAAAAATTAGAAAACGGCAAAATTAACGCTTTAAGCCGAAAATCGGATTATTTCCAAAAAATACTAAAAAAAACTAATACCATTTTTTCGATAAATAATAACGGAGACTTAATATTAACCGTAACCTTATACACAGCTATAAAGGTTATTAATAACGAAAATTAAATAAAGAAAATTATCGATATAGCACGACCACTATTCTAAAACCTATTTTATAACCTAGCATTAAAAATAAAAAAATTCGAAAATATCGTTAAATATAACGGTAAGTTATAAATCCCGGATAAACTCCGAAAAGACCTTATTAAAAATTATTATAAATTATTAATTTACGGATATTAAGGAGTTTTTAAGACCTTTAAACGAATTTAATAAAAATTTGATTGCCTAAACCTCCGATAAATAATTAGCAAAGTTATTAAAGAATATAATTTATGCAATAAAGTAAAGTTAGCATAATATAGGTAATATAAAAAATTATAATTTATATTACCGCTAAATAGGGTATAAAAATTTATTATATTAGATTTTATAGTAAAATTATTATTTTCGGAAGAACCTTTAATTAGGACTTTTTACGATAATATCCTAATATTTATAAAACGATTTACGAAATACGCTTATTTTTTCCTATATAAAGAAGCTAGTAACGTAAAAAAACTAGCTTATATATTCCTTCGAATAATAGCTAGCTAATACGGATTATTAAATAAAATTATTTTAAATCGAAATAAGTTTTTTATATTAAAATTTTAGAAATTATTTATTAATTAGCTAGGATGCGATTATAAGCTTTCGACGGCTTTTTATCCGCAAATTAACGGATAAATAAAACGAATTAATTAGGTATTCGAAGAATATTTTAAATATTACGTTAATTACGAATAAAATAATTAGGTTATACTATTGCTATTCGCGCAATTTGCATATAATAATATAATACGAGAACCTATTAGAATATTATTATTTTACGCTAATTACGGGTATGAACCCGATATTACTAAAAAATTATTAAAAAAAAAGAATTTGTATTATACGCTATTTTACGCGTCGAATAATTTAAAAACCTATAAATAAAATTTTAAAAAACCTTTATTGCTATTTAATAAAAAATAAAAACCCGATATAATAAAAAAAAAATTAAAGGATTAATTTTTAAAAAAGGAAATAAAATCTATTTTTTACGTAAAAATATTAAAATAAAACGATTAAACGATAAATTTAATTTTAAAAAACTTGGATTATTTAAAATCGATAAAAAAATTTCGAATATTAATTACCGATTTAAGCTATTAAAAATTATAAGAAATTATAAAACCTTTTATATTTTATTATTCGAATTAGTACCAAAAAACGCTAAAATCGACGAAATACTAAAAACCGAACTAAATTAGTAAAGCTATAACGTCGAAAAAATTATTAATTATAAAAAGGTCGGATAAAAATACTAATTTTACGTTAAATAGGAAAATTACCTATTTAAAAAAATATTTAGGAATTTAAGAAATATATTAAAAGCTGCGACGCTTTTAATTAATATTTTTAATTTTATTAAAAAAACTAGGATTTATAAAATTATTTTCGAAATTAAAACTCCCGAGCTTAATAAAAGGGCTAGAACCAAAAAAATTATTTTCGAAATTAATAAAAGCCTAATTAATAATATTGAAGCCCGGTACGGAAAAAGCTAAAATAAAGGCCTCCGCTTTAAAGCGCTTTTGCTTTTTTAATTTTTTAAGGGATTTAAGGCCGCGTTGCATTAATTTTATATTATTTATACGCGCTATTTTTTTTAGTTTCCGAAAACGGATTAAACGAGCGACGGCTTTGTTTATCTCCTCCTAATAACGACGTTATAATTTTAGAAAACGTTTTTCCGTAATAACTTTTTTGCAAAAAAGCCTTTAATGCTCCGCCCGCAAACGCTAAAGGGATAAAAAAAAAACCTTTTAATTATTATAACGATAACTTAAGCGGGAGTACCGCTTATATTTTGTTACCTTTTTTATTATTATATATTTTTCGTTTGCGTCGAAATAAATAGGATACGGTATAATTTTGAAACTAAAATCGGAAAAGGATTTTAATAAATCGTAACGACGAATAATCGAAGGAGCCGGAATAGAACGAATTTTTTTACTTATTAACCGTTTCTAAATACGGTTAAATATAATAACTATATATTATAAATTATAAAAAAAAGGGAAAAAAGCTACTATAAAGGAATAGGACGAAAAGACTTATTTATATAGCTTAAAAATCTTTTAGGGATAAAAAATATAAAAAAAAGAGCTAATATTACGAATATATATTTTTATAGGATAATTAAAGAAAAATAAATATGGCTAGGAAAAGCGACTAAAGGCAAAAAGACAAAATTAACCTATTAGAAGTTACGTAACGATATTATATATATTAGGATTAGCTGCTTAGTTATGCTTAATTAAAATTAATTAAATAAAAGTTAGCAATATAAAGCAATATAATCGGGGCTAATATTAATAAGGAAATAAATAAATATATATTATAAAAGGATTTTTTATATATATAATTATTACTTTAGTAATTAATTTAAGCATTTATTTTACTTATAAATAAAGCATTTAATACGCTTTAACAATTATATTTATAATATTAAATTAAAACTATTTTTAGTTACTCTTTGCTTAGTTTAATATCTTGCCTAACGTTCCTTATTAGCATAAACCTTAATACCCCTATACCCAGGTTTATTCTAGAAACCCGTAGTATAGTCGTAATAAAATAGTCCGTTATTCACTTGCGGAATGGCTAGCTTTCTTTAGTTTACTGTTTCGCTTTACTGTCTGTCTGCTTGTGTCTCACATTGTAAAATCACGCCAACGAGCAGGAAGATGATACCGATAGCGGTAGCAATGCGTCGACCAAACATATCCGCCAGGTAAGGTGCTACAAAAAGATGATTAAATCAACGTACTCGTCCACTTCGAAAAGCTAAAGGCACCTATATATAAACAGAGCAGCGAAGCCGCCAATATTTACAATGGCAGTAAAAAGACCGATAGTTACGCCAGTGGGATTGCTAAAGTCTAAGACGATACGTTAGCTAGGAGTGCTCGTCGAGATGGCGAAATCAACTTGCAGGACTGCCATTGAATCATTGTCTGGAGACCATTCAAAAGGCTTCCATCATATCCGTTAATAGTGGCACAGAGCATGAGAATCGGCATGCGAAGATATAGGCTCCGGAGATTGGCTCTCTTATACCAAGTCATAACGGGCACTTCTAGAAGCCTAGAATCGGGTTCTGTTACATGTTTCTTGGAACTGGGGTTAACCGCGGCCATGATGGTGGTAGTTGAAGTAGCTTATTGATGGATGTATAGGAATCGGATACTAGAAACTCTTTCGTGAGGAACAAACGAAGAGCACACAGGACCGAGGGGGAAATCAGTGCTTATTTTAAGGATTCCTAAAGAAAATCTTCAGAATGGCATCGACAAAATCGAATATATTGCATGGACTAAATTTACTGAGACCAAGCTAGTTCAAGTATGGGCCTAACGCTAGATCAATTGGTTTATGGTATCATGGGTAAAAACCGCAAGGGGGCCAGCGTACAGCTTCGTATCTCTCTAAACAAAGTAGATACCTAGGTAAATACTTGACCCACTACGTTTTTCCCCCGGCATGATACCCTAGTATGCTGCCTCGATCTTTCTCCATGTAATTTTGAGCTAGTTTGCCGGTGGCTTGGTTATGGCATTCGTTTTCACAAGGTGTCCATCTCTTGCAATGCGGCGACTATTTTAGTGCCGCCTCCCCGCCCGCCCCCAGAACTGGCCTGTCCAAGCGACCCAATGGTATAATGCGCCCACCGGAGCGGAGATTTAGTGCAGGTTTGGCCCTTACAGTACCTTAGCGAGGCGTTGCGGACTGGGAACCAGTTAAAATACCCGATTCCCACCAGCAATAATTGCCCTGGACTCTCCAGCTCATTCTTTTTCATGGTTACGCTCCATCCCTCGGCCATTGGCAGTTTTGACATATCGACACATTGGGACAAGATGCAGATCATTCTGCTCGGCGACGACAGCTACTAATTGGCGTATTCCGCATCCCCTCAAGATCCAGGATGAAGCGAGCTACGGCGTGCGAGCGATGCCGGCTAATTAGACGCCGCTGCATGCGCCGCGGACTCGGACAGGCTTGCTCGCTATGTCAATCCAGGAACCTCCAATGCTCATTTGCAAAGTCTGAGATCTTACGAGCACCAAGGCCAATTTGGGTCTGCCCTGCTAGTCAACGGATTGCGGCACAGTCCACAACAATAGATGCTCCCGACACCACAGCTACGAGGGACGTGACTGCTATCGAGCTTCTCCCGGCAAGCACTGTGAGAGAGATGGTTGAGCACTACCTCACCAAGCTTCATGATCGACCACATAGCCTCTTCCACCCACAATCCCTTCTTCGTAGCATTGAGGACGGGACAATCAAGAAAGCTCTACTCTATTCAATCTGCAGCTTGGGCTGCAGATTCATGGCCACAAGCAGTCTGCGGGATTTGGAAACAGTTTTCATGGCCGAGTCGAAATCTTTGTTGCAAGCGGATTTCGAGCACGTGTCTGTTCAAAACATACAAGCCTGCATCCTTGTCGCCAACTTGTGTGCAGCTCACTTGCAGACTCAATCCGAAGCACTTTACTTTCGTAAGTCATTTTTCTTTGGCCATCTTGTGTCAGGATGGGGCCATTGCACCGTAAACATCTCTCGCTAAAGCAATGTGATAACACGACTTGAAAGGAATGGCAAACAGCATCATGCAGATCATGGAAGTTGCGGACCCTTTACCATCCTGTACTTCCGCCATAACGAAAGAAATAAGACGGCGCATATGGTGGACGCTGTTCATGGCTGACTACTGGTGCTCTTCGGGATTGGATCTGCCGAGGCAGCTGAATTACTGTGACAGGGTTGACTTACCCATGGCGGAGGACGTGTTTCATGCAATGAGAGAAGACCATATCGAGTATCCCATCGCCACAAGTTGGAAACCTGGTCTATGGGCACATATGATCACCCTTGTTCAATTCTTTGGGCCGGTGATGGATCTGAATCGACGTTGCGCATCACCAAGCTTTTCTGCAGAAGAGAGAGATCGTACTGTAGCTGCACTCTCCTTGCAACTCCACCAATGGGAAGAGATGCTACCCTGTGATGTACGGAACTCTACTGAGAACCTTCTAGAGCACAAGGCCCGCGGCTTGGGAGGACCATTCGTCGCCTTGCACCTCGGTTTCCATCACTACGCGACACTGCTTTACTTTCAGTTTCTCTCTTCTCCGAATGAACCCCTCTATGCACGACGTTGCAAATATCATGCCAGGGCCTACAGCACCCTGCTTGAGCAAGCTCGGAAGACGGGAAGTTGCGAGGCTGTTTATCCAACTGTCGGGCATATGGCAACGGTATCATCCGCCACCCTGCTATACACGCTCCTCTTCGGCGATGAGTTTGAGCTTGCGGATTCCAGAGCCGGCCTGAACACCAACTTTGAAGCATTGATAGAGCTCAGAACATATTGGCCACGATTGACATCATGGGTAAGTACGGGACAGGCTGCCATTATTTTCACATGTAGTGCTAGGCCACCTATAGAACGAGCTAACCTGGCCCTGACAGCAAATTGAACGTCTCATCACCTTTCAAAACTTGTGTCTACTTGCTGTCAGAAACGAAAACGCTCAAACTCATCAACTTGACAGATGGATGCTGAGATTCTTAGTGGAACATGCACTACCCCTAGAAAGTAAGGTGCCGGGATTAAGCAATATGAATGGAATGTGGGTTCAGGCTCAAGAGCTACGCAAGCAAGGTCGCTTCACAGATTTCACTGAGATGGCGCCAGCGCACTATACTGGCGTCTGATGGTCATGAATAACAGTTCGATCCACCGGACTTTGTCTACATAAGCTTACCCCTTGTATCTCCAAATACGGAGGTTACAATCGGGCCAGCACACGTGAGTGCGGGGAAGTGGAGAGAATGAAGGCCTCAATCTATCCTGTGAACCGCACCTATGTCACTTTTGCACTCCCAAGATTCGTACCCACCCTTCCCCCAAAATCCCACTCCACCGGACGAAATGTTGAGTGTGTGTGTACAGTGAGTTAGGTATTAAGACTACGTTACCTACTATACTGGGCACAAGGGTTACATATACCCATAGCCGAGTAATCCTTGTACTAGGTACATTGCTTGCATACAAACAACCTAGACGAAGTACTCGGAAGATTGGTGGTAAACCCAGGAGCTGCTTGGACCATGTAATCTCTCCGCGGTACACAGCCTCAGTCAAGAGGTTATAGCGATGATCATTGCTTGTTGATTCATGGAGGGAAAAAGAAAAAGCAGGCGACAAGCACGCTTTGGTGTGGGGTGCGATATCTATTTAAGGCTCCTATCCCCCACCACGCATCATCAAACGCATCTTTTGACATGAGCTATAGTTCTTTCGTTGCCTATAACTTATTCATGTTACAAAGGGCCTCGCTCACAATGTTTTCTCTCAATTCTGTGCTGTCGGTAGCGGCGCTGACTTGGGCCTCGATTTCATCACTAGCATCAGCAACGCCAATGGAGAACCTCGTTCCAAGAAGCCCTGAGGCTTACAGCGACTTCAACAATAACGTGGTTTTTACACCGGGAGCGGATTATACGAGCTGGAAGACTATTTACCCACGCTCTCTGCAGCTCGGCGATGGAACGCTACTATTATCCTGGGAGGACTACCCACCCGAACCACCGCTGGCGCACTTTCCAATCTGGAAGTCTGTTGATGGTGGTGCTTCCTGGTCTGATTTTGTCAATGTGACTGATCAGGCAAACGGGTGGGGACTGCGGTACCAACCTCTACTTTACCTTCTCCCGCAAGACTTTGGAGGATACGTGGCGGGCACTATACTTCTCGCCGGCATGTCTCTCCCTGCAGACCTGAGCGAAGCATGGCTTGACCTTTACGCCAGCACAGATGAGGGCAACAACTGGGAGTTTGTGAGCCACATAGTCTATGCCCCAGGTCCAGAGACTGTCACCAATGGCAACCAGGCTGTCTGGGAGCCCTTCCTGCTGATGTACAACAATCAGCTCATCGTCTACTACTCAGATCAGCGTGACTCTGCACATGCACAGAAGCTATCACACGTTGTGACAAACGACTTGAAGACTTGGAGTGACCCGGTCGATGATGTTGCTGCTGATACATACGGCATACGCCCTGGAATGGCCACGGTAGCTCACATCGAAACCACTGACCGGTACATCATGACCTATGAGTACTGCGTCAGCGGCTCTGGCTGTGGAGCTCATTACAAGATAGCAGACTCGCCCCTTGAGTTTGGAACCGCCGAAAATACCATCATTTTGGCGGATAATGTAAGCCCTGGGGGCTCACCTTACGTGATTTGGACCGAAGATCCCTCAGGAAGTGGTTCTGGGATAATCATCATGAATGGGGCATCACGCGAAGAGGTCTTTGTCAACAGTGATGCTGCGGATATCGACACGTGGGAAATGGTCAACGTCGGTCAATGGGCAGCCTACTCCCGATGTCTTGAGATCATCAACGATAATGGTGCATCAAAGTTGATGCTGTCGAACGCTGGAAATATGGTTGCCAATGCGGACAATTATGTCGTTGTCGGAGTCGTCGACATCCCCACTCTAGCATAACTGAATTGTTGTCGTTTGTGCTCGAGGACTGGTCATGATTGTGGTGTCACATGCTAGTACCCCCACTAGGTACTAGTGCAACAGCCCCAAGCCATCTCGGACCTTCCGCCTTCTTCCCCTACTTCTTCTTCACCCACTTTTTGTGGGAAATTAATAGGGACTTAGTGTATTTAATACAAATAAACGGATCTAGCTATATAGGTTTAGTTAAATAAAATGCATAAAACCTAATTGCCTCCTACAGCCTACCGGAAATAGCCGTTAAGCCGGAGGTCCCGGGATTTAATGCTTTTATCCGTTAAAACGAGAGTTATACTTATTACTTTAGTTAAAATTAATTTTTTATACGCCTTTTATAACGAGCGATTTAATCGAAATAAAAGGATAAGCCTTATTACGATAATTTATAATATAATTTATAATTAAATAATAGTGATTATTCCTATGGTTAGGTTATAATTTATTATATTTAGCAAATATACGAAATATTTAAAGTCTTTGGGTTATATCGCTTTTATAAGCTTATTAGCGGCGTTTTTCGTAAATATAACTCTTTTAATTAGAATATTCCTAGCAAAGACTTTTTATTAAATATAATAAAAATACCTTTTAATATGCTTTTTCGTAGGTATATTAATTTAGGTTTTTGCTTACGCTTTTATATTTATATTATTAATTAATAAAGGAATCGCCTTTTAAAGTATTATTTTTAATTCCTTTAGTAGGTTCCTAATAAATATAGCTTTATAAGCGCTTTTATTAATAGCGTAATATTTAGCTTTTATAATAAATTAAGTAATTACGCTTTATAATTTTAAATTTTAGCTTATTAGGGAGCCCGTTATAAACGTTATTTATTTAAACATAGATTTAAAGGTTAATTTATCGTTTATAAAATTAGCGTTAACGTAAATATATAATCCTAATTCCTTATATTTAATATAGCGATAAAATCGAATATATTTTATTCCTTTTATACGGGTGCTTTAAAGGTATTATAGCACTTTATTTAAATGCTTAATATAATTAAAGGACGGGTTATTTATAAAGCGTATTTATATTTTATTAGAGTATATTATATTTGCGCGTAATTTAATTATAGCGTAATTCGTTTTCCCGAGCTTTTTAAAGTATTAATTCCTGGATTTTTAATTAACGTAGCTTTTAAATTTATAGGTTATTATTATTAATCCCGGATTAATAGGAATAGCAGTATTTTTAATATTTTAGCATTTAAATTCTTTAAATATTTAATTTAAATATCTATTTTATAGCAATATAATGCTATTATTTTCCTTTTAGATAATGCGTATTCCTAAATATTATTTAGCGGTATTTAAATATTATAATTTTAATTATTTATTTAGCTATTAAATTAATTTTTCGATAGCTTTAGTATTTATATATATAATTATAAAATCGTTTATATAAAAGGTTAGTACCGTTTTATTAATTTTATTTTAATAAATAATATTATCGGTTTTTAATTTTATAAAGCTTAGCTTTTTTAATTTTTTTTTAATTTTTTATTGCTATTTAAAACCGCTTTGCTTTAAGCCGTATAAAGGGCGTAATAGCCTAATTATATTATTAGGAATATAATTATATTATTATATAATATTAAGGTATTAAAATATAAATTTATTTAGGTATAAAAATTAGCGTATATAGATTTTTTTATTAAACCGGCCTAATAAGTAGGCTATAATAAAATCGATTTAAAAGATTTTCTAACTTTTAATTATAGTTATCGCGATTAAAACGCGGATACTTATTTGCTTGGCTATATTAGCGAAAATTTTTTTATAATTAATTCCGAAAATTTAAATAAAGCCCTAAGCTATAAGGCGTACTTTTTATTTATTTATATTACCGGTAAAATTATATTTGGTTTTATATATTTATTTAAATTTAATTAATAGCTTTTACTTTAATTTAAAATTATTATAATCGAGGAATTTAAACGTTTTTTTTTAAATAATTTAATAATTTTTTTTGCTATAGCTTATTATTAATTAGGCTATTTTTATATATTTTTTGCTTAATTAATCGATAATAGATTAGGGTTATATTTAATAATTATTATTAGGTATTCGTTGTGTATTTATTCGAATAAATTATTATTAATTAATAATAAATAGTTATATAAGCTTTTATTTAGCGTAATTAATAGCGCGCCTTTAAAGCTTGGATTTTTTTTATCGTCCTAATTATAATTCCGTAAATTAATTAAAGCGTAGTAATTATTTTTTATAATTATATTTATATATGCGTAGGTATATTTATTTAAGCCTTAATATATTATAATATAATTATAAATATTATTTATATATATTATAGCATATTTAGCTATACTTTGCCGTATAGCTATATATATTTAAAAAAAGCCGGCTTTAAATCGCCGCGCTTTTTATCTTTATTCTTTAGCTATATTCGGATTATAAGGCTTTATATAATAAGTTAGCTTTAAAATCTTATATTATAGCCTGTTTTGGACGTATTACGGGAGTAATTTAATTATTTTTAACGGATCGGGCTAATTAGCGCTTTTATTAAAATTTTTATAAAATATAACGTAAGGAGTTATAATAAAGCGTATTATATTTAATATATATATTTTATATAAATATTCCCTAAAATAACCTATAAATATACCTTTTAGCGCTTTTATTTATAATTTTTTAGCTTATATTTTATTTTCCTTTAAAATATATATAAAAATACGCGATTTAAAAATCCTAAAATGCCTAATTAATAGGCGATTAAGTGTATTTTATAGCTAAAAGTTATTTTCCTAGCGCTATTAAAAAATAATTAATTCCTTTTTAGTAAGTATTATACGGTTTAAAACGATAATTTATGCCTTATAGATTTTATTTTAAAATACCGTAAAAATATTTATTTAAATATAAACGGCGCGTACGCTATTTTATAGTATATTAATCGCGCGTTTAGCAAAGCTATTTTAGTATTAGTTATTTAATATTAACGTAATTAATTCGATGCCTTTCTGCTTTACGTAATTATTAAAAAAGCCGCCGCTAAAATTACTAATTCCGTTAATACGAATTATTTTAATTTAGCGCCTTTATTTCCCTAATTTATATTATAGCCTAGCTATATGCCTAAAAAAGTCGCTTTATAAAAGCCTTTTAAATAAAATATTAATAAAATATAATTTTATAATTTTGCGGTATTTAATTAATATAAAATAATAATTATTATTTAAATTAACGGGTTTAATCTTTTTAATATTAGTTTATAATAAAGTCGCCGCGAAATCTGCGCGAATGCGCATTAAATTTATTAAATTAATCCGAACGCTTTTAGCTTTATCGCACGTATTATATATTAATATAAAAATGCTATTTAAATCTAAATTAATACTTTTAGTGGCCTTAATCGTTTTAATTAGCCGTTTTTTATTTAAATAGCCTAATCGACGATATTATAAAGTCGTTTATTTAATTAATAGCTTCGTTAATCCGTTTAGTGCTATTAAAGCTTATATATAAAATGGGTTTTTTTGCCTATATAGCCATAAAAACCACCTTTTTTTAATTATATTAATAATAATTAATATTTTATTATTAGGCGTTTTAATAAAGTTATTATAAATTTTAAATCTAGCCTTATATAGCTTATTATTAAAAATTATTTTTAATAGGAAGTTTTTAACGTAATAATATTTTTTAAGCGTTAATTTCCGGCGCTTGCCTTTAAAGCTACGTTATACGGTTATTATTTAGCCGTATTTTATTAGATATATTATACTGTTCCTAATTATAATAGGTAACCGATTATATTTATTTAGTTTAATAATTAATTTAGCGATAAAATTAGTTTTATCGTTCGTAATATAAATATTAGCGCTTATATTTAATAGCTATCGTTTGCGTAAATTTAGCGTTTAAATAGCTATTAAAATAGGGAAATTATAATAATTCGTTTTATTTTATATATACGGATCGTATTGCTTAGCAGGTTTATAGCGCCTGTTATTAAGCGTAGCTTATAATTATTTAATTACGCTAAAAGCGATTCGCGTATAGCAATTATAAGCTATCCTTTATTTTTTTTTAATTTTTATCCTAATTAAAGAGTTTTATAATTTTAGCGCTTTTAAATTAATAAAGGGAATTATTATTTATTATAGTTAATAATAACTGCTAAGAGCCCCGGAGTGTGTTTATAAACGCGCCTCCCCGGCTTTAATTACGACTTATACCGCGTTTACGGTAATTGCCTTTATTTGCGCTTAATCGTATAATTACGTTTAATTGCGTAGGTAATTGCGTTAATTATATAAAATTAGAATTTTATTTATTTATAGCTTTTTTATCGCGTTTTTTAGATTTATAGTTAATTTGCCGATAACCCTTTTTGCCGTAATATTAATAATCGCCGTTAATTTAACCGTTATTATTAATAAATAGTAAATTAGCATTATTTTTATTATTAATTATTATTTTATTTGCAAATTTAGTTATAAGGAATTATTATAATTATATAAATTTTAATATAACGCCTTTTAGGAGGATAGCTAATTAATTTTTTTTTTGTTTTATTTATTTTAAAGCCTTATTTTTAGTGGCTCTTAAATATAACTAAATTTAATTATTTAGAATAAAGCGTTAATTACCAGCGTTATGGCTTTTTTATATATAGTAATTCTATTCGGTATTAAATTTAGCTAGGTTTTTGCTATTATAGTTGAATTTATATAATTTTCTTAATAGTTTTTGCCTTTTTTTAATAATAATAAAATTAAATTAACGGCAAAAAGCATTTTTTATTTTTATGCCTATTAAATAATATTTTATAATTATTAATAGCGTTTTATTATTAATTATAGCTAAAATTATAATAGTAATAAATTTATTATTTAAAAGGTAAATAAAGGTTTTTGCGATTTATTTAGTAACCTATTTATTAAGCTTAAGCAATATTATATAGGCGCGATAATTAAAGGTTCCTATTAAGAATTTTAATTTATCGATTTTAAATTTAAAATTTTTTAAATAAAAAATTAATATAATTAAAGCTTGTTTTAATATGTTATAGCTAGCTATATTAGCGGCTGTTTGCTTTATATTTTTAGCTATGGCTTCCGTAGCACCCGCTATAGTTATATATTTTATAGCGCTTTAGCTAGCTTTATTAGCGATCGCTTAAATAGCTATTATAGCGCTTTAATTATTTTTAGTTAAAATACCCTAGCTAGCAATATAAGGTTTTAAATAACCTTTAATGCCAAGTGCTATATTATAATAAAAAAAGCTATTTATAATATTTTTTATATTAATTATAGTGCTATTATATAGGAAATTAATAGGGATTTAATATATTTAATATAAATAAACGGATTTGGCTATATAGGTTTAGTTAAATAAAATGCATAAAACCTAATTGCCTCTTATAGCCTACCGGAAATAGCCGTTAAACCGGAGGTCCCGGGGTCTAATGCTTTTATCCGTTAAAACGAGAGTTATACCCATTATTTTAATTAAAATCAACTTTCCACACTTTTTCGTAGCGACATTTTGCTAGTTAGATGGAGAGATCGAGCTTATCGATGTTCATCATACATTTGTGGCATTAGCTTCGATAGATTCATTCACTTGATTAACACTGATTATCCATCGTTTCCCGTGAACCGTGTACTGATCATCTGGCCTCTAATTCACATGCGGTGGCGGAACTACTGCTGGTTTGGGGCAGGAAACTATGAAGTCGCCACTTTCATTGGTTCGATTGTTGATCGAAGCTCAACTACTAGTGGTTCATGCCCGATACATGAGAACGTTGCACTGATGGACTCATATTATGTGAGTACCTAATTACGTGGTATTGATGCATATTACTATGAAATGGATATTGGAGGGAGCCGACGTGAGCGTTGACAGGGAAGCTGCATGAATATACGGGGTCAACTCGCTTAAGTATAGGCATGCTACCTACCCCAACTATAGTGCATGTAGTGGAATATGAGCCAATCGTAAGCAACGCTCTCCACTTAGGATTGCTGATCGTGAAGATCAACACGATAGACTCAGTCTAGCGCATCATTAGTGGCTCGAGCACTCCCTGGAAGCCACTGCCTATCTCCTTATGAAGAGGTTGTTACGAAATCGACAGCAAGCTATGCTTGACTGATTTCTTGTCGAGGTGAACATCAAAGAAAGATCACTTTTAGGAAGCCGGCCATCGGTACCTTTTAGTTATTTGTGACACCTCAGCTACTCTACGCATACTTCTCTCAACAATCATTTACCACTCAACAAGTACCACAATAGCAGCAATGGTCACAGAGAACGCAGCGCAGATTCCACGGATTGTAGATCTGGACGGTCACAGGCAGCTACATGTTGGAGGGAAACCTTTTCTTATCCTGGGTGGTGAGTTGCAAAACTCGTCATTTACAAGCGCCGAGTACATGAGGCCAGTCTGGCAACGCCTGATCGACAGCCACATGAACACGGTGCTAGGATGTGTTACTTGGGAACTCATTGAACCTGTCGAGGGTGAATTCGAGTTCAGGGAGCTCGATTTGATTATTCAAGATGCCCGGGAGCATGGCTTGCATCTGATACTACTTTGGTTTGGTGCATTCAAAAATGGTGAGTTGTTTACCTCCGTTTTGGATGGCCCTATCCTGCGAAAGACGATTCTAACAGGTCACTTTCTTTTTTCTTCTGTAAATAGGTAAATCGACCTATGTACCTCGATGGATCAAGCTGGACTCGGATCGTTTCCCACGCGCAAAGATCTTCGACGGAAGTACAACGAAGACCACCGAAGTCCTCTCACTATTTTCCCCCGAAGCATGCATTTCAGACGCTAGAGCCTTCGAGAAGCTCATGTCACACATCAAGGAGATTGATGAGGCGCATTCAACCATCATCATGGTACAGGTGGAAAATGAGGTCGGGCTGCTGGGTGATTCACGAGATCGATCGGAGGCTGCCGACAAAGCCTTCGCCCAGCCTGTTCCCCGTGAGTTGATCGATTATCTAAAGACCAACTGGGCTTCTTTGCATCCTGACCTCCGATCCAATCTTGCTGGCGCGGAGCCGGCCCTTTTTGCCAGGACAACTGGTTCCGAACGCGGATGGTCCCAGCTTTTTGGGCAGAGTGCTTCCACGGAGGAGATATTCATGTCGTACCACTATGCGCTATACGTGAACAAGGTCGCAGCTCTTGGTAGGACAGCATATCCTCTACCGCTGTTTACAAACGTGTGGCAGAATTATGCCGAAGGAGGATCCTCTAGTGTATCGACTGTTGCAGCCGGAGGGGGTTCACCTGGCGATTATCCATCGGGCGGCGGGACAAGCAACGTCCTAGACATCTGGCACCGATTCGCGCCCAACCTAGACTTCATCGCTCCCGACATATACCTCAACGATTACCACAAGACGTGCGAAAAGTACAGACACAGTGGCCAACCTCTCTTTATCCCCGAGCAGCGCAGAGACGGCGTTGGTGCCCGGTCGAGTTGGATTGCGATAGGATCGTTTGCGGCAATGGGGATCAGTCCGTTTGGAATCGACACCTTGGAAGCGCAGGACAACGAATATGCCAAACACTATGCCTTGATGGCCTCCACGTCTGCGCTCATCCTCGAGGCACAGCTCCGACCGGCTTCTTCTGTTGGCTTCTACTTTCCACCGCCGCAACCCGCTGGAGGACGAGACACGTATCAGCCTTTGGTCAAGCAGTGGGACGATTACGAATTCACCATTGAGAGGGCCTTTGTCTTTGGGCACCCAGGTCCCGCCGCCGGCATGGTAATCCATCAAGGCGGCCCCAACTTGCTTCTCCTTGGCTGGGGTTTCCAGGTGCGCGCGCGATCCCTCGCTATCGCCAGCACGTTCACAGGTATTGTGCGATTTGAAGAGAAGGAGGTGGTGGATAAAGTTACAGGAGTCCTCAGGACCCTCCGTAGTTTGAACGGGGATGAGACGCGCAGTGGCCAATTCGCAATCATGCCCAACAAGGATCCCGACTATGGCGGCTTTCCGATAGCAGTGACGATTCCTGCACGTACTGGAATTGCGGAAGTCGAGTTTTACTCATTGGTGTCTTGAGAAGAGTATGTAGTTAGATGCTCCATACGACACATTGTGATGAGATAGTTAGCATGAATTTTATCACAATTGCTGAAACGAACGTGATTTGAGACGAAAGACCGATGGTAAGAAATACATAGTTGTGTGGAGAAAAAGAGAGGTGCTAAAAAGCAAACTACATACCCGAGCAGGTAATCTGCGGGAGCACTGATTACATCAGGACGATAGATTTTCAAGCCTGGAGCAGTGTAGCACCAACCAAGTATGTCCCTATCTCTTCTTGATGAGCGTTCTTGAGTTCTTCACTCATCTTGATACGCCAAGCTCCCGTCCTATGGAGGACCCTATCCTTCACAACCTCTGCTCGCATTGCCAGGCTATCGGTGCCACCTATTCCTGGTACAACCAAAAGTATTTGGTTGCTAGAATGGCTATCAGGAATTTCCACTTGACTCTTCAGCTCTTCGGTATCAGCAATGAACCCGTCCAATTTGATCATCTGCTCAACCATGTCTATAGTCCTGATGCTGCTGTTAGCCTCTGGCACACGAACTGCCTCTTTGAGGTTTGGCATCCAGCAGTTCTGGCTTCCCTCCTCGGTTTTTACCATGGTCAACACTGGCCATGAAACTACCCCGGCGTTGATTGCTCGTATCAGGGTGCTTTCGACAGACTCGTTATACGTGATCCAAAAGTCGTTGTGTTTGGTGAGTCCAAGGAGTGCGTAAATCTTATCGTTTGGCCGGGCGCACTGTCTGTGTGCTGCCACTTCCAATAGCGTGTCAATATTCTCAGCCAGTGTTGGAACGCATTCCCATGGCTCTGCCCAGGTACTGACGAGGGCTCTGTCTGCCAGTATGGTGTCGTTACACCTTCTGCGCAATTCGCTCAGCACACCGTTGGGTCCCGCCCAGTCTCCAGCTATGTCTTCGTTCAACCGCGCTTCTCCTAGATGATGCACTCCCCGCAGATCAAAGATGGCTTCTCCAGTAAACACCAAGAGACTGTTGGACCATACTGCTTCCTGCAGTGTCCACATCCTCTCCGCCCATTTTGACTTCATGACCTGTCCTACCAACTGACTGGTTTTATTCCTACCCTCGGCAGATATAGTCTTCCATTTGAAGATTGCTCTGACGCGTGTCGTCAACGATACCTCTCGCGCCAGAATCACCGTAGCAGCCGCTTCTTTATATATATCGATAGAGGTATGGTGACCCCCGGGGATTAGCCGGGTCACCCAAATAAGGGTGCAACTTGTCGAGACTGGAGGCTCAGAACAAATACAGACATTGCACAATTAACACCCATATCAGAATAGTTAAAACTCTAATAGGAAAGCACCACCTTCATCAACACTTATTTTCAGCAGCCTAGAACCTACATGTCACAGCGACAAGGTGGATTTCTCTCCGGATTTTGTGTCCTTAGCTCCATGTTAGGTTGCGCTAGTCCTTCCCCAAGGTCCTTCCCGTCCTTCCCCAAAGCTTTATTCAATCTCGATAAATTTATGTAATTGAAATAATCAATATTATAACACATTCGCTGTAAATAATTAAGATTATTTAGATATGCTTTTTAATACTTATGAATAATTCATGTTTCATTGTGTGCGTGTATAATAGATCAGGTATTAAAAGGGGAGTCTTACGGCTGTTTATGCGCGAGATCGATTATTAAATGTCACGGCAGGTACTGTATGGCACCGTCCCGTCCCGTGAGCATATAGGTCCCAGTTCGTGATCGTTTCCCAACGATTGCGAGCACGCTCTTTGACTTCTTCGTACAGTGGTAGCAGCATGCCCTGACATTAAATTAGGTATATGAAGGCCTTGGAGTGCATTTTCCTTCATCTTTTTAGCGTAAAATACGGATTAAAATAAGCCCCTTGCAAATGTTAAAAGGGGGGGGGGCTTAAAGCGAGCCGATCATATTTATATTAGTGTTAATTAAGGTGGTTCTTTCTTATCGAAGGTTGAAATAGTCTAATATAAGTACCAATTTTTAATTTGTTAATTTATATTCCGTGCCTTTTATTTTTACGGGTTACACGCTCATTTAGGTGGCCCTGGCGAATCCTAAGGGGGTCCCCGTATATATTAACCACGCCCTGGTGTATAGGAACTACACTACGATCCAATATCTGACAAATACCTTATATTAGTGGAGCGGCACGCAGCCTATAGCGCCTCCGGCGTATCAAACGACGAGAAATTTTTGTCGAAGCGCCTGCAAGGTAGGCCGCAGTAAAAGTCCTCCTGGTATTCCTAATACGGTGAAATGGAGTATGTCTGTGCAGCGCAACCCCCGGACCATTTCCTGCTCCCTTGCTGACCACCACAATTGAGGACCAATACCATTCGGCCTAAAGGAAAGCTTCAGTCGCATCCACACATATCCAAGATATTAAAAAGTCACAATACCCCTCCCAGCCTTGCGAATGACCGAATCTTGCTCTTCCTTGCACTTTCCATGGGGAATTAGTTGTTAGTTCTGTGAAAACAACAATTTGCACATATTTATTCTCATCCAAAACCTTATGCCGATCACGAAGATGGATCAGCCAGAGATAAAAGCCGCGTTCTTATACAAATGTCTCCTTCTTATGAAAGCCGATTTCCGGCACCGAACGCAATTTGCCGCTTCAATCATAAAGACTTCGCTGATGTTGTTAATCACCATGATGATCCCAAAGGTGGCCGCCGCCAATACTTACGTCTTCACTTCGGTGCAAACAGTATCTCCAGCACAAGCAACGTCTGTCGACCAGGAAGGTGGAGACCTGGACTTTCACAACTGGGTGCAACGCGGGAAGACAATTCGCGGCGGCGATTCAGTCTCTTCCTGTTTGGCCAATCTCACTGCTGCCTTGGAGCTCGTCGGTAGTCTGAATGCTGCCGAGTATAATGGCGCAGCCGGAGCACTTAGTATCCTTCCAACTGCTGGTGCCCTTCTCGGAGCTCCGACGCGCGAAATGTGGATCGTATACAAACTCGTTCCGATCGCTGGTGTCCTCAGCATGTTACTTAGTCTAGGAGGCTCTCTTACCCCTTCGAATGTGGGCCATTATAATCCCGATGAATCGTTCTCATATGGTGGCTTTATGCCAACAAATCTGGTCACCGTGCCACAACGACAAGAGTCGCGCCCAAGCTCTCACGTAGATGATCAGCACCAGCGACCCAAGCTAGAGAGTCTGCACGGAGAACCCAAGCCACAGAATCAGAAACAGAAGCCAGATATTTCACTAAACGATATGCAAAGCTTTGCTCAAGAGGTACGAATCAGAGCCGAGGAGCCTAGCGGAGGTAGTATCTTCTTGGGAATTTGGTTCGCCATGGCGTTGCAGGTGGGCCTCATCGTGGCCCTATTGATTCCGATGTACTTCGCCCAGCAGGGGGCAGTGATTACATGGTGGTGTCGCGTACGTTTAGCATTCTTCGTCTGAACTATTCTTTCTGTTTTGCTAACGCATAAAAGGCCTGGGGCTGGATGTGGTTTTGGTATTTTCTTGTGACTGCAGTCGCTATCTTCGACAACCTCGTGGCGGCTCCATTTATGAAGAGCTGGACGATCCGAGTGTCTAAAGCACAGACTGGCTTAATGTTGGGCATAGACGCTCCGAAGATCTGGAATGCCACAGACTACCCGAATGCTTTCGAGTTCATTAAGTCCGGTCCAGGGCTAAACCGGAAGATTCGCGTCTCCCCAGATCAAGGGCTCACTTACCCACGAACATGCTTTTATGTGGTCATCTCTGTCAATCGCATCTCATCGATGCATGCTGCGGCACAAGTAATTGCCAAATGCTCCAATGTTGCCGTATTTGCGTTCGGCACAGCGCTTTTTGCCTCAGCAACTCTACTCTCTATATCTAGTGCATTGATGGTCCTTTGCTTGATCCTCCCCGCTGGTGTTGCTGGGAGAGTGATCGCCACGTGGATTGTTTCTGCTATGAGCCGCCAGAACAAGCCAATATTGCACAAGACGGTCAGGTCAGAAAATGATGCCGCCGAGTACTTTGAGGAGCTCTCAAAACTCCCCAACATTCAAATGGAGATCGACGGGCACGTTATTGTCAATGGTACTGTTGTGACCTCAAGACACAAGCTGTTCACTCCCGCAACCTACATCGGTCTCCTTGCCAAGCCGTTTGATGTGTTAGCATTAAACGACGAGATAATTCAGAGACCAGTCAATTCCAACATATACATGGCAGGGATGTACCTTTCTCGTCCTGCGTTGCCAAGTCTTCCACGTGAGTACTCTTACGTGCACAGGGCACCATCGAGTTCACCTTGGCGGAGTCAACCAAGTCCATTTATGCACGGTCAGAATTTCGATGAACGCATAGATCATACATGCTCTTGGAATAACGGCTCTGGCGCTAACAATACTGTCTACGCTGCTGGCAATGATGGTTTCGACAGTGGCAATGATCCTGATCGAGGTTAGATATAACCGAAGCTGTGAATCAAGTAAAAGTCAGGAAAGTGTGGGAAATTCACGGAACAGAGATAGTTAAACCAGTCTTGTTGAGTAGAGTATGGAGAGTTACATGCAAAGGGGACCGTCACCCTTTGCCAGATGCTAAAGCTTAACATAAATGGCAGCCCGAAGGCCGTTCTTTCCTCAAAACCCATAAACCCCCGCCAAGGTGCGCGAGACTCTGGTCAACAGGCGTCGTGAGAAGCGGGGTCGATGCGGGAGCTGTCGAAGAAAACTCTTTTAGGCGTAGACTCTCCTGACTCTTTGCAGAGAAAAGCGGGGTGTTGCACCGAGAAGACGAATTGATTCCCACCTGCCCCTTTGAGGTGCAGCACAGCCTTTAAAGACATCTAAGATGTTCGCTAAATATTGCCACCTAGTAGGTACATATGCAGATCTTTTACTGTGTGCAACCTCTGATCGGATGCGCCCAGCCAGAGCCTTCGTGCATCTGATGCGCGACTTCGCCCCTGTAGTGTTTCTCAGTGGTCACGACGAAGGATTTCAGCATTTCCAACAGCTTTTTCTTTTCTTTAAGTACTCGAATCCATGCGTTCTCCAAAAGATCAATCACTTGAGTGGTAAGAAACACCAACTGCTGGCATTATTATGGCAAGGCTGCATAGAGATGGTGGGCTGGCCTCAATTCTGATTCGTCGACATTTTAGTTGGGCGCATTTTCAACTCTTTGCAAGGCGTTATTTGTCCTTGAGAACTCCTTCGATTGGGGATGGGGAGCGTGGCGATGCAGGTTGCATACCTACAAATGCAGGCTTCCGCAGGGCATATTTTTTTTTTCAAGATTAATGCCAAGCCGACGCAGTGAGATGGGGAATAAAAACCAAACCAAATCAACTCCTACCTAAGACGGACAGCCGGATGGCTATAGCCTTTGTATAGTTTTTGATCAAATAGCATATAATATCTTTAAATATATGGGAACTATATCAATTGAATAAAAACGATGGATGATCTCCCGGTACGCTAAACGCAACGAAAAACAAAGGCTTATAAGTCCCATTTAGACCATTGAGCCACTCTAAGCTAAGCCTCCATAGCCAGCTGGCACTTTTAGTGGGCATCTCCAGCGCCCCCACATCAACAGCCTTGCCTTAATATGTACTATTAGTCCTAACATCCCCACCTCTTCTCTGGTATTCCTTAATTTTCTCTACAAAAATTTGAAATTTACTTTGCTTTAACATTCTCACATGTAGTTCTTCAGCAAACCCAGCCTTCTCCCCTTCTTTCTCGAAGAACTTGCAAGATGACTGAGAAGGCCACAACTTAAGAAACCAGGCGTTTGGATCAAGGCTACGTAGTACGCACTGCTTCAACCGAATTGCAACCAGCGGGCTCGCTGATCACCACTTAAGCACTCTCAATGCGACTTATCAACACTCATACTTTGGAGGTGATCAGCAAAAGCGACAATGACATTCCGCCCTACGCAATCCTCTCGCACACATGGGGCCGGGACAACGAGGAAGCGACGTTGCAGGACATGCTCGTCTTATTTGAGGCAGCGAAGAACGATCCAGCTGTGTTGTCGACTCATCCCATCGCGCGCAAACCTGGGTTCATCAAAATTCAGCAGACAGCCAAACTAGCCGCATCTGAAAACCGCGACTTCATGTGGGTCGACACATGTTGTATCGACAAGACTTCTAGCGCCGAACTCTCTGAGGCTATTAACAGTATGTTTCGCTGGTACCAACAAGCAGAAGTCTGTTACGCCTTTCTCAGCGACATTGAGGACTCCGATTTAGAGGACTCGGCCGATGACGATCAAATTACGCAGAGTCGCTGGTTTACTCGTGGGTGGACTTTGCAAGAATTAATTGCACCCCCTGTGGTTCATTTCTATTCTAAAAATTGGCGTTTTCTCGGCCGCAAGCGACCTGCAAGTAGATCTACTGTGCCTATTCCTTCGCCCTCTGGAAAAGAGCCGGATAGTCCGCTTGTTAGCGACCCAGATTTCCTGTCTATAATAGAGAGGGCAACTAGCATCGATAAAGACCTGCTCGACGGGTCACTAGACCTCAATGAATTTGGAGTCGCAATGCGGATGAAATGGGCATCTCGACGCCAGACAACCCGGGTTGAAGATAGGGCCTACAGCTTGATGGGACTTTTCGGAGTCAATATACCTCTTCTTTACGGTGAAGGCACGAACGCCTTCATACGATTGCAAGAGGCGATTCTACTCAGTATGACGCCCCGAATCTTTTTATAGTTCTCGAACAATACTAATAACTATTATATTAGCTACCGATGATCAATCAATATTCGCCTGGAAATGTCCAACAGGCGAGGGCGGAGACAAGCTCTCTGGTCTGCTGGCAAATGATCCTAGGTTCTTTCAATATTCTGGACATGTCAAGCCGTTGCCTTCCAATACCATTACTAGCAGTACTCCACTGGGTATAACTAGTGCAGGCCTGCGGGTGGCTATAGCTCTATTCAAGTTGAGCGACGTGGCGCCACGACAATTTAGCGCTTCAGTTGATTCTGACAACTTATTCGCCGGCGTGCTTGATTGCAGCCCCTATTTCTGGGTCGACGGCGATGAGGGAAGCATATGCAAGCCAGCCGTGGTATTGCTATGGCTCGGAGGAGACCAATTTGCTCGATTCAATGCCAGTACACTCATTCACGTAAACGCCACAGGTCTACAACACATTGATGTGAATTCTTACAAAGAAGTATATGTCAAGCAAAACCCGGCTACATTATCGCTTCCTGAAATTTATCTCAACGACCAAAAGTTGGTGGCTTCTACTCATAGAGAATATGTGATAGTCGATGTCTGGCTACCTCAAGGCCGATGGGACGAATCGACCAGGACTGTTAGGTGCAAGACGACCTCGAACTCGGGCATTATGTGTATCTTTCGCTATTCACTTCGACATCGAAACTTCCAGGATAAGCATTAGTATGATGTACCCTACCTACATCTAAAGCATTGTTATCCCCCTTAGACAGTGCCAGAAGTTCTAACATACGTTTTCTTTAGCATCGACGTCCTTGTTGGGCTGCACGATACCCTCTTGTTTAGGGCTGGCCCAGCTAAAATTTGGTGCTATGTGCAACGAGCTAGTATCGGCGATGAACGGCAGCTCCAGGCCATTGAACCACCTGATAATGTGCGTTTGAAAATGGAGCACCTTTCCATGGGTGTTCATGCACGCATATCTGTTGGGTCGGGAAAACACGCCAAACATAATAACTTCACACTCGAGCTTCAGCCGTTTTTCATGCCACAGGCGATTGACTCAGCCCTTGTCAGAACACAGTCGTCAATTCGCCACCGAACTATGAGTGAGGACCCGATGTGGCTGCAAGATCACGCCATATTCCAGCTCATTTGTGATTGGACCATTGCGACGGGCGATTCTTTCTCTGATTGTTTTCCCGAGCTCCACGAAACCGACTTTCAACCCATCCGATTTACAAGAAATCCTGTGACCGTGGTCAACAGCGAAATGCTTTTTGCTCTTGACAACTTGTACCTGGAAAGATTCTATGAATGCATTGCACTTATTGTGAAAAGAGTCGCATATGATCGTGATTACGTTCAGCACCATTCCTCCCAGGGAACTCTCGAAATCTTATCCTCCGAAAGAAGTCTCCTCAATTTTTTAGATAGTCAATCGGGGGGTCCTCCAAACTGGCATCAGCCGACACAAGGTCCTTTCCCTCGAAGCTTTGGCTCAACTTTTGTAACAAGCCATGCCAAAGGCGGAAGATTTCAGTACTATCCTGGGTATCTACGGACATCTTTAGATGATCTGCCTCCCCTTGAACTTAATGTCATACATTATGCGGTTGCTTTGAAATACAACAATGCTTTAAAGCGTCTTGTACAGTTGGATCATGACGTCGGGGCTCGATTCTACAAGACTTCCGGTTACTTGACCCCGCTCCACCTTGCGTGCATCCTGGGGAACTATCACGCATCTGAGACTCTACTTCGAGAATCGGAGGTAGAATGGGCCACGGTTCTCTCTGAAACCTCTCACTACGATCATCCTTTGTCTCTGGCTGTGTCATTTGTACGAGATCAACGGATCAACTCATTTGTGAGCTGTTTTAAAAAGGCGGTATCAATTGCTTACCCCAATTGCAGCTCGCCTTGGATTGATTATACGCGAAACCCATGGGGCGAAACTTCTCTTCATCGTGCAGCGGCCGTGGACAATATCGAGGGTTTGCAGGCAATAATATTTCAGCTCCCAGGGAATGATCACGATGGTCTCGACTATATCGACAGGAAGGGTCGGACTCCCCTGTGGCATGCAGCAGCGTCCGGGTCTTTTAGAGCTTTATCTCTACTCCTGGATTGGGGTGCCGACGCTAATGCTCGAGATGTTCACGGTGTCAGTGCTCTACATGCAGCTTGCAGGGCGCCGTTTAACCCAGCTGGGCTCGTTAAGGTCCTGTTATCGCGGGGGGCAGATCCTAATGTTCATATCGTTGTAGACTCACCTTTGAGGAACGCCCCGCCGATACTAGTAAGCCCATGTTTCTATGCGGCTATGCATAATGGCTCAGATACCCTTCAAACCCTCTTGGGATGCGGGGTGTCGCTTGATACTCATCAGTCACATGGCAACATCAGCCCGTTGCATATAGCGGCCGCCAATGGATATCTAGAGTGCGTTAAGGTGTTGCGTAGCGCTGGATTTGACGCAGAGGTGCTTACACCCTATCGCTTATTAGTTGTCATTGATAGGGAGGCTGAAGCGGTTGAAGCTGGGAATCAAGAGAGACTCGATCGGTGGTTGGAAGGGAGGTTGAACAAAAAGAAGATAGGTGAAGCTAAACCTGGGAGGTTTAGCAGGTTTCTAAGGCGTCTCGGCAAAGTTCAAGAAACGAAGGCAAAGGCGCTATCGGATCTTGAAGTTATTGAATTTGACTTGGGAAAGATAAAATCCGGGCCTAGGGAGATAGCTCCTAGAATCAAGGAGGCGAAACTGGAAACATTTCCTTTTGGGGAGGAGAAGACTGCATTGGATTTGGCAACAATTGGAGGTCATCATGATGTGATGGGGTTCCTTAACACTTAGAGGTAATTCGAGTGCTTACAAATGAAATCACTAATGCTGTTGCGTCTGCGTTTAATCAATTCATGACATAACTTTCCATGATTAACGTGGCTTTGGCAACGTCACATCATCAGTTGTTGAAAAGCCTATTTTGTGCGATTTATTATCTTTAGATTGGATAAAGGAACCCATACCCCGGAGTGTGGTTGAGCACACCGACCAGCACCATGGCGTTCAAATAAATATACAGGGACTCCTGGGGATTACACCACTTGATCAACACATAGGTACATACACACTGCACATGGGAGTGCCCCGCAGCTATGCAGATGCCTTGCTCTCGCTGTTAGGTGAGCCACAAACGTAACGCGTTTGTTGCAAATTAGCAAAGGAAATGAAGACAAATGGCACGCTGAAGAGGCTAAATTTAAAAGTTTGTGTCACATTGCCGAAAGATGACATCCAATCCATGCCGGTTACCCCCTTTTTTTTTTTCGGTTGCGGCTGACGCCCTGCATTGATAGGAGATTATGCCGTTATGAAGATGAGCTTTAGGGCCAATGAGCTTAGTCCCTGTACTGTTCTTGGCAATATTACGTGCATTTGGCCCCCAAGTCATGCTGCTGCCCTGTGTATGAGCTGGAGGCTGAAGTTGTTTTTCCCCTTGCAGGGAAAAAAAAAAGATTGGCGCACACAATAAGGTAAAATGTCGTCTTGGTAGGAATCCTGCAGCGCTATTTATCATGTGCGACCCGATCCGAGGTGCATGGATTCGCCAGCGCAGAAATGTAGTGATCATATTTTCTGCTGTTCAGTTCATTTACGGTGATCCCGTTTCATCATCGATGCCTACAGAATGTCGCGCTCTTTAGACATTTCCAGGACGAAAAGTTTCGAGAGCTGTACTAGGTCCAACTCCGACAGTCACTTACATGGAGTGAAAGAATGGCAAGTCAATCGGATCTGGATCGAATCGAGTCGCAGTGGATTTGTGGACGCACAAATAGGCACCTTCGGCAAAGGAGACGGCAGCAACATCCTAGAGAGGCTGGCGGAACGAAATGACTCGACAAACCCATCCGCCGAGAGCCTGCTTCGTATTGGTCATAAACCACCATTTTCCAGTAACGAACCTGTGTCGCACCAATCTTTCAATTACAGGCCGAGCCCCTTGCGCGACTGGTACCAAGGAGTGGTTTTCATCGCAATCATCACACTACTCTGTCTAACAGCTGTGGCTGTGGGGACCCTTCCAAATGAGAGGACAACATTTGCCCCCTTCATTGAAGTTGAACCAACGAATAAAAATTCTGTCAAAAACCGAGGACTGGCGGTTGTGGGTGACTACAAACAATCAGAAAACTACGTCTATGCCAGATATTCCGTTAATCCCGAAGAATCTGTGGGCAGCGATCTCATGAGACGCGACGTAGAATGTACTACAACGGTCTACGTTGGCAAGAGCAAAGAATCGACCACACAAGACACAACTGCTTTTGTTCCTTCATATACTGGTGCTTACGAATGTGTTCAAGTTACACTCTCATGGAGATGGGTCTGCCCAGGATGTACGGGTGATTCTGGTGGCTATATCAACATTGGAAGCAATACGATAACAGTAATGCCAAGTACTCGAGCGCCAACAAATGTGGCTTCTACAGCTCAAGTTCTATCTGGTGCAACGGCAACGCGGACTGCAGCGGTACCACCGACAACTGAAATTTCGACTACTCGAATTACGTCACAGTCCAAGAGCGAGACGAAAGATCCCCAGACAAGCAAACAATCTACAAATGGAGGAGAAGAAACAACTCGCAACTCTGTACTAGCAGCGACAGAATCTAATGGCGCACTTCAAATATTGCCGTCTGGAGACGTGGGCACAAGCGAGGTCAGCATTGATGGCTCTATGGCTACTACAACTGGTGTCATTCGAACCACGATGATCAATGGCTCCCCAACCATCATAACAGATAGTGTCCGGACCACTATAAACAGCGGTTCACTTGCAAGCATGACTGATGTCGTCCAGACAACAGTTATCGATGGCTTGACAGCAACCATGACTGGTGGAGTCTTGACTGCTGTATTCGATGGTTCTTTGACAACTATCGTTGACGCATCGCAAGGACTAAGCACAAACGTGATTGACGCACTAGTGCGCTCTACCTATACTACGGCATTCACAAATAGCGATGGCACGCTGACGACACAATTGGTGTACGTGGCTGATATTTTGATGGGGACTTTATCGGGGACTTTAACGGGTAGCCAAGGATCTCAAACAAGGTCTGCCCTCACCTTGATTACAGATTTCCCCGCGAGCTCATCCGTTAGTCCCAGCAGTTCGAGCTCACCCACTACACCTCCGTTAAATTCCGACCCAGGTTATAGCGGTTCGCCGACTGATACCAACGCCAGCTCAGGGACACCAATGCTACAAGTCTACGTTGTGACCGAGGGCCAGTACTTTGTCGGCCTCTTTTTGCCTACCTTGTTAACTACATTTCTCGCGATACCGTTGCGCATAATGGACTTTAATATCAAGCTTTATCGACCCTTCCACAATCTTCTCTCAAAGGATGGCACCGAGGCATCAAGATCATTGTTGCTGCCGACGACTGGGTTATCGAGTTACTTTCGCGCCAGCGACAAGATCACTCGCTTAACTGGAGCATTGATCACTTTTAGTGCCATTCTGATCCCGATAAGTGCTGAAGCTGTCCATATGGTCCTTCATCGTGGTGATGGTTGTCAATCTGGCCAAGGAAATGCATACAACTGCGCCATGACCTTGGGCGCCAGCACCGTGCCCGCCTATATCACAATTGCTCTTTTGTTAGTCATGGGTATTCTTATCATATCGGTATGGTACCACCTCCGAAATTACCACACTGGTATTCCCGGAAAACCATGGAACTTGGCATTCATGTCCAGCTTCTCGTCGGATCCAAAGATCCAATCGTTGGTGTTGTCAAAGTTGTGTGCAAATGCAAAGCCGCTTAAGCGAAAAGATCTACTCCAGGTCTTGGACCCCTGGCTGTACATAATAGAATCTCAGACAAAGGCTACCAGTGGTTGTAAAGTCGCGATATTCGACAAACGTCAAAATCAAGGCAAGGATGAGAGGAAGAATCTTGTTCTTCAAAAAAGCCTGAGCGAAACCAAGGTTCAATCCAGTAAAGCCCGAGGTGCACCATCCTTCGTTCTTACGCCACAGGGCAGAATTCTCATACTGCTATTTATTACTGGAGTTTTCTGCTTAGTTGTAGCGTACGAGCCAGAAAGGCCCGCCAACGGTTTTGAAAATTTCATGAACAGTGAGAGCATTGGCGTTCGGTTCCTTTTTTCAGGTATTGGCATAGCATTGACTCTAATATGGGCATCATTCTTCCAAGGCAAGTCGTATATATCGCCGTCTTCGAGGTTCATGCTAACCATGACCAATAGGTATCGCTTGGCTAAGCCCGTATAAAATAGCTTCGAGGGAACTACCCCCAGCACTAGCACAAAAGACTCTTGAACTGACTCTACCGACAAATCCATTCAGCGGCTTGTATCGTGCTATCTCGGGCAGCCATCCTGATGCATACCTCGGCATTGTGTCTCTTGTCGCGATACTGGCGCAAGCTTTGCCGACACTCTTGGTCAACGTACCTTTTAGGATGGTAGAGACGTACAAGACCCACGAGATATGTCTGTGGTCTGCCGGTGCTGTCATGGCAGCAATGATTTGTACGGTAGTGGGCTCCTTCTTTGTCGAGCTCCCTCGCATGGCTGTCGACCCCAGCACTGTAGCCGGTGCCATGTATTATGCAACCGTGGATAGGACTGTGTATCACAACAAAAGAGACTACCAGAAGTTTGCATTGTGGAACAAATGAAATCGGGCAAATTGAATAATAGACAATTGTAATTTTGATTCTTTATCATCGTCAGTGTAAATATATATAAAGCATGCTTGGCACGACTTGTGATTTCGCCGATAAAAACCGGCATGAGCCGAGCCGACACGAGCAATGTAAATGATGTTCCCCGTTTAAGCCTCGGCACAGGGCAGCCTTGTGCGCTAGTCCCGCCCAGACCAAAAGGTAGCGGTATTTGCCGCCGCAGCTAGGAACTAAATTTCTTTTCTTTCTTCCTCCTTCCACTTGGTTACCTGCTAATTGTAAGGTAGCATAACAGCTACCATCCTTCACCCCTACATTTAAGGCCATTCTCCCCAAAGTCTTGGTTTTCCAACGAATTTGGTCATAATGAGTGGTACTGAATTAGTGATCGCTGTGCAACCTCAGTCTGCTATACTGGATCTAGGCCCTGATAGCCGTAGAATGACGCAGCAACTTCAATATATGGAGGATGACTCAGCAAATGGGAGGTGGCCGGGACGAGAGCTCGCACCTGTTGACCGAGGACCAGCGGCATGGAGGCTGCTCGGCGCTGCATTTGTGTTTGAGACATTATTATGGGGTGAATTTCTCTACCTAAAGTATTTGGATCCAGTCAAGACAGCACTAATGAAAAATGGTATTCATAGGTTTTCCCCTCTCGTTCGGAGTCTTTCAAAATTATTACTCCACACTTCCAGAATTTGCCAGTAACCGCTATATTTCAGTCGTCGGGACTGTTGCATCAGGCTTCGGCTATCTCGGAGCACCGTTTATTATGCCTTTCATTCAGCGCTATCAAAGATGGCGCCGTCAAATGATTTGGATTGGATGTATGTCCCATAGCATGATGTTAAAATGTTTGAACGCTCGATCTAACTTCTTGAAGGGCCAATCTGTCTTATTGGGCTTGCTCTTGGATCTTTCGCATCCACCTTGGAAATGCTTATCCTTACACAAGGAGTTGCTTATGGTCTTGGCTTCCTTATCTTCTATTACCCCATCCTCAGTATGGTCAATGAGTATTGGATCGCACGACGAGGCATGGCTTATGGTGTGCTGTGCGGTGCCTCGGGCGTGTCCGGCGCCTTTATGCCGTTCGTCCTCCAAGCATTATTAGCCAGATACGGCTATAAAACAACGCTTCGCGCAGTAGCACTGGCTTTGGCATTACTGACGGGTCCTCTAATACCCTTCCTCAAGGGCCGTTTGCCGCCTCCAGAGCGATCAAGTATTCCCAAAATCAACTGGGAATTTCTCCAGAACCCAGTATTCTGGCTATATTCGACTTCAAACCTTTTACAGGGATTCGGGTACTTTTTCCCGGCTTTGTACCTGCCTTCTTATGCCTCCGCCCTAGATCTTGGCAGCAAGACTGGCGCACTCATCTTGGCACTAATGAGCGTCTCTCAAGTCGGTGGCCAGTTTATTTTCGGCCTCCTTTCTGACCGCAAGGTACCGCTTGACGTTCTGGCTTGTTTATCAACTGTAGTGGCAGCGCTTGCTTGTCTTTGCATGTGGAGACTGGCCACGTCGCTCCCACTTTTAATCGCCTTTGCTATTATATACGGGTTCTTCGGCGCCGGATTCACTGCCATCTGGGCGAGAATGAGCACGACTATAACGGGAGACGTGACAGCAGGACCAATTGTCTTCACGTTGCTTAACTTCGGTAAAGGTATCGGAAATGTGCTAGCCGGACCCATTGGAGGACTTTTAGTTTCCAATGCAAAGTCTTCCGATGTTTCATCATCGTCAAATTATCACTGGATTATCATCTTCATAGGCGTTTGCATGTTTGCCAGCGCTTGTACGGTATGCTCCAAATATTTGAAGCATCTTTGGATTCTGGTCGTTTTATAGAATCACTATACAGGGCAAGCGACATGGTATGCATACGATTCAAGGTATCCTAAGGTAGACTCTCAAACGCTTAACGGGCAAATTAAATTAGCTCGAGCCCGATGCTCAAGCTGGCAAGGGTTGACGACTGCTAAATAAGACAGGAGGTATGAACAATTCAAAAGCATTTAGGTGGGAATAAGACGCCACTCAAGAAGTGTAGAATTATCTGGGTACGTTACAATCTATTAGTCTTTATAAATTTCTTGATAAGTCTTTCCTCCTAGATCTGTCCAACCTGGTAGACTTTTGCTATTCATATGTCTTTGATCGATTCTCATGTACATAATTATATACTACACTGCTGGATTCCGTTGCCGTTGATGATTTTCTTTCCCGATGCTCACCAACGACCAACCATCTGCCCTGTGCATCCTCCGCGCCAATTTTTGGACCCCAAAGACTATGCCGTAACCCAATATGGCAATGACCATGACGCATAGCAACATGTAGCTTAGGCTGTACCGACTCTGGGAGGCCAGCGTGACATCTGGCGAGCACGTGCCCGTAAACTGGGTCAACTCGTCAAACGGGCATTCCATGTTCCTCTCGACGGAATTTCCAGGGTTGGGAAACTTGACGCAGCTTCCCTTGTTTCGAGTCCAGCAGCCGTTGCCATTATTGGCCTCGAAGACCAGAGGGGCTTTGTTATACTGGTCTTCCAAAATGGCGTCGGGAATATCGACACCCTGATCGTACCCCATGATCATGACTGGCGCACAATTCATGAACATCTCGGGCACGCTCCACCTTCCGTACCATGTCCAGGCCATGACTGCCGGCCCGATGGGCAGCCAGGGAGGCACTGTAAAGTTATAGATACTAGGTAGCAGCACCGTCGGCGAATCCCCGTAGTTCACTGCTGTGAGGTTCCGGATCGGACATCCGCCTTCAATAGAGTGTATGACTCTGAACTTGCTCTGCCGTGTTGGCTTCAGATCCGTGGTAACAGATATCTGGCAGGAGCCACCGCCGTGTGATGCACCTCCCATGGCTCTGGCAAGACTTGTCAGTAGAGTACAGCTAAGACGCACGTTAGATCTAGGGATCCTTACTGTAGATGTTGCTGAGACCCGCGTTCCCAGATGTTAGAGATGCCGCTCCAGTCATATTCAGTCTCGCCCGAACATGGCCAGTTCGATCCATCCTTTGCCATCGGGCCATTGTCCATGAGTTGACTGGGGAAGGGAATAGGGTGTTGCATCAGAGTGTGCGCATATACATGGCTGAAGAAAATGCCCAGACAGGGTGCGATCCTCGCAATCAGTGACATAACCATCTTGTCCGATACCAGGGTCCAGAAACCAGTATCGTGAAAGAACAGTGTCTGTAGTTACTTTGTGATTTATTCCTAGGGGAGAGTTTGAATGGGGTTAATAAAGGCTTCAAAAAAAGTCAGACGGCTCAGATTTGAAATTGACTTAGTAGAGGGCATCGAAATACCTTGTGGCCCACGTGCGAGCTTAACTGCCGCTCTAAACTCTCGTGAAAGCTCGTCCATATCCCTGCCGATCGTGTTGCCGTAAGATTGGTGACAGGGGCCCTAGCCCGGTACGGGACGTTGCTGCAGAAAGATAGAGTTACAGATTAGAGTTCGGGTTGTGGGCCTGGTAAATTAGCGAGTGGATACCCAGCGGTGATGCCCAGCAATGCGATGGCCTAGACCTACTTGGTCCCATGGGTGTTGCCGACTCGCAAACTGTCTTGCCCGACGAGGTAGGTCTAGACAGTTGGTTGTAGATACGTTCGTCCACGTCAAGAAGTATTTAACATTCACTTCCGGCAGGGTCTCGGCGGTTGCTTTCAAACACTCTGAAGTACATAGTCACTCCGGCCCCTTGTTAAATCCAGTGTTGAGCGCATCATTCATCATGGCCTTCCGGACCACCGTGGGTAGAATAGTCTTATTCGGATCCGTCCTCACTTTTGCTACCGTGCAATATGTTCATAGCCAGAGGCCGGTACCGTTGCTGGAGAGGCTGTTGCGCCCACTCGCGTTTCTCTTTTTGCTCAACTACACTTGGACGATCCTCCGATGGATCACCTACGAGCCCCAAGCTGGTATCACAGACGACGACCGGCTGCCACGCATCGACGTGGTTATTCCGGCTTACAATGAGTCTGCCTTCATCAGAGAGTCCATGAACAGCGTCATTCACTCCAACTACCCTCAGCAGAAGATCCACTTAATTGTTGTCGACGACGGGTCAACTGATGATACCTGGTATCACATCGTTGCAGCCTCTAAGAGCGCTCTCGACATCCAAATGAAATGTACAATCAAACAACATGAGCAAAATGCCGGCAAGAGGCAGGCTTTGGTCACGGGATTCAGTCAAGGAGACCATGAGGTTCTCGTCACGCTCGATTCGGATAGTACCTTGACCCGAGATACTCTCCGCAACCTCGTGACTCCGCTCGTCCTGGACCCCAGAGTCGGGGGCGTGGCTGGCCATCTATCTGTGGCGAATACAGGGAACCCGAGACATCACAGCTTCCGGTTCTTGATCCCACGTCTGCTGGAGATTCTGTTCCAGTACGGCGGTAATATCCCCCGCTCCGCGCAGACGAAGTCTGGCTTTGTCGTCATTCTACCAGGAGCGAACTCGGCGTTCCGGCGAGAAGCTATCAGGCCACACATTGCCACGTTGAACAACCAAACGTTCCTCGGTCATCCTTTGCGCCACGGCGAGGACATCGAGTTTGCCATGAAGCTGCTCCAGGACGGCTGGCGGACTGTATACCAGAGCAGCGCCATCGTCTCCACCACAGCCCCGGAGACGGCTTACAAGGCTCTTTTGATGTACATCCGCTGGGAGCGCAGCAGTTACACATATCTGCTCCTCGGCCTCCTACACCTGACATACCAAGAGGCTCGGCACGTACTGAAGAACGCCGTCTGTCACTTGGGGAAAAGTCCCATGCTGTTACCTACGTCGGCCAACAAGCCTTGCGAGGAGGATGCGAAAAGGATGGTCGTTGGTGGGCATGGAGATCTGTACCCCATACTGAACCTCATATGCACAAGCTTGTCGAGTATCACGTACATTGGAATTGTGGTTCTACGTTTCTTGTCTTTTGCCAAGGAACCTTGGATAGTGAGAACTGATTTTTGGTGCTTGATAGTGCTTGCCTTATGGAACAGCCTGCTCTTCATTCCTGATGCATTACAAGATGACTGGAACAACATGAGGTCAGCGGAGGACGATGGGACCGAAGGGCAGGAGGTCGAGGCTTCTGATAATAGGCGATTAAAGCTCGTTTGGAAATTACAGTACGCAGGTCTATCGGCGATCTTTCAGACGTTCTTCATTAGCTGGGCGACGGTAATAGGTATGGTGACGTTGAGGAGCCAGAATTGGCTCACTAGATAGGTCGAATAGTTGGGTCATACGGAGGCCTCCTCCATGCAATCATTATACAATCCACAGAACCGTGAGCGTTGTCTTGAATACGAGACTTGGCTCAGCTCATCACTATAACACAGATTATCTTTAACCAACTTCAGAATATGGTTTGATAATGCAAAGGTTATCCTGCATATGTGCTGGAGCTCAGCCACGTTCTCACAGTATTCTATTGAGACTAATACGGTCTCAGTACCCATGTGCACCTTGTGATGTATGACCCCAGTGGAGTAATGATAGCGGAGATTGCAGCGGAAAATGGCGGCAATAATTTACTGATACATGGAACCGCACCCTTGCTACCTAGGCCAAGGCAAGCCAAGGGTAGCGTGTTGGATATGAGATGATACGAAGTCGGTAAAAGTATAAACTAGGTCGAAACCGCGAGAGCCGTCCCCGTCCTATATTACCCACCGATAAGGGGTCCAACCTGGACGGGATTTAGCTCGAAAGAGCCTATGAGTGACATAGGGCAGGGGATTCAAGTTAAGTCCCACCTGGGGACTGGAATATAGATGCCATTGTCCATTCTCGCAACGACCGACAAACCAACTCATCTCCAAGACAGACAATCAGAATGGACGCCAACAGTGACGTACAATTCGAGAAGTTGGGGCTATATATTCGAAAATGTACAGTGAGCATTAAAACAACGGCAGCTATAGACGTGTACTAAAACGAGGTGCAGGTTCCCGGGACAGTAGCCCTGACCTTCGACGACGGGCCATGGTTCTTTACCAACTACGTGATGGACTCTTTAGCGAGATACGGCGCGAAGGCGACCTTCTTTCTCAACGTCTGGCCACACGTGAATGTGAACACCAGGCCGGAGTACTGGCAGCCGGTCGTGCGTAGGATGCTCGCTGAGGGCCACCAGATCGGCATCCACACCTGGGGGCACGAGAACCTGGACACGCTCACGGACACGGAGAGAATGGCTACAGTGAAGAAGGCTACTGACTTCTTCGCGCAACCAGACTTTCTGAATGGGACACGGCCGATGTACATTCGGCCGCCGTTTGGCGAGTGCAGTGTAGAGACGGGGTGCGTTGACATATTCACAAGGGCGGGCTACCGCTTGGTATTTTGGGACTGGGACTCCAATGACTGGAAGCATGACGCCGGGGATCTCGCGTATCTGACGACCGAAGGCCTGCAGGAGAAGCTGGACACCCTGACGCCTGCGGTGGACAACCTCCTGGTCCTGATGCACGATAACCGTGTGCAGACAGCCATGAACGTGGAGGACTTACTCGGAAGGATAACGAAAGCGGGGTTCACGCCCGTCACAGTTGGCGAGTGCATCGGCGACGCCAAGGAAAACTGGTACAGTGCATCAATAGCAAATTCGACGACTGCCGATCTTGCTCACGATCAGTTGGAGGTAACGCATCAAGCACTCAAGACCAAGGGCCATGCAGAGGTCTTTAGTCTTCTATTACTGATGGCCATGAGCATTGGCGCAGTAATTTGGGCTATGCGACGATTCAGAGTGCTTCGGAAGCAGGTTCTCAAACTCAAACTCCGTAAACCACTGCAGACAGACGAGAAGCATGGCGAGGAAAGCGGCCTCTTGATCTAGCTTCTCGCCAATAGATCACTTCGACACAGCTTGTGCGCACTTCTTAGTCAATGAGTCAGATTATGCCTTGTCCCTTGGTTTCGATATGCTTGGAAATGATTTCATTGGAGGCTTGGCGCTGGTCACCACTTGTGGTATAATGAGAAGCTAGAAAGCGCAATCGTGACCTCAGTAAAGGGGAATTCACTGATGCAATTGTGCTCAAGACTTGGTTCGAAGGTCATATTGTGTGGGATATCACAGGAGAGTACAGAACATTTGTATAATGCTTCAGACCGCATAATTATTGAGATATTCCCGGACTGACTGAGACCGAAGGCTTGATCATGACTCACTTGTCAGTGACCAAATACTCGAACGAGAATCTTCGTTCACTATGCAATCAATATGCTACACTCTCTTTCGCCCTGAAACCGCCGTAGCGAGGTGCGTGCGGTACTTGCATCTTGTAAATTGACAGCCCATATTCAAGCCAACTCTGGTGGTAGTATAGTTGTTAGCACAAGTGTTTTGGTAAAGAAGTATGTAAAGGTGCAGCATACTTATTGCATACGCCTCGTTGGCCGTTACTAGCCTCAGAGTGGTGAATTTTCATCAAAGCAATGCTTCTTTTTCTCTACCCATTTTGTGGCAATCAGGAGACAAGAAGACGTGGTTGAAGTCTCTCTCTGATAATCCGGAGGACCACAATAGAACTACTGATGGAAGGCGACCCACGTTGATGCCCTAACACTGGAGGTTATTTTGTCTCCTGTACCTGGCAGTTTGATAAACCGATGATCTGGGAAAAACTCCAATGCAACATGGTACGAGTTCCAACGTCATGCTTCCACCAACACTTTTCTTTCTGCGCATCCCCGGCTTTCTTGAGCTTTGCACATGTTGACTCCCAAGGACGAGGCAATAACATAGATCACATTCCATTGATCGATGTGAAGTAGCAATCGATGGATAGATAGACTAAATCATAACATTTGGATCACTCGAAGAACACTCTGAAAAGCGGCGTAATAAGACAAATGCGGATTGCAAGCGTCAGCTTGCCTATTCAGACGTGAAAAGTATAAAACAGAATGCTATAGCCATGGCGGACCGTTTGCGTGCGAGTGAGAAATTTCGCCAGGTTTCGTACACGAGTTTTCTAACGAGGCTAACGAAAGTGCAGCGGTCTGCGACGTATAGTGTGGGATCATGAGACTTGTACATTTATGATAATGTCTGTAGAAGATTGAACAAGGAATGCGGTTGCAAATTGCCACCGCGCCCTTCAATGCGTGCTTGCGCCGCCTGGCAGCTGCCAATGCCAAGGTCTCATAATATGGCATATTCGGAGTTTGGCCCCAGTGTGACTGAAATAGAACCTTATTATATACTTGGCATTTAGTCAGCTTCACCAAGTTCAATTGGTGTGGAAAAGCTGACAAGCAGCAGTGGCGGCATTCAGCTGACCAAACCCGGTGCGACAGGACCCCTTAGCGTACGGGATAGGAAAATCGTATCCCATGCGAAGCACCAGACCCACTGCTTTCTTGAGCTCTGAACATGGTGACTCTCACGCCCCATTAACAGCTCGGGTTCGTATACATTTTACAGGGATCGACACATACAACAGCAGCCGCCTCACCCTATACATCTACCGTAAGCATATACTTAAGGCGCATCCTTCCAATCCAACGAGCGGACTATTGACCTGGAGTGTCCAATCATCGTCTCTACCACGGAGATCGATTTACAACTTAACCCGTAGCCATGGCCCAGATTGGTTTCCGGCAAGCCAAAACAAAGACATATCCATATTTCAATCTTGAATAAGACACGATTCCAGTTCTCTTAAAAAATTCCGTCGAAAACGGGTTCCCACCTTTGCGGTGGCAAAATTCAGTCTGCAGTCTTTTTATTTTAACCTGCGGACAATCAATCTAAAACTTGCTGTTTCTCCTGATCACGCGAGACTTGCAAATTGGGTTTTTGCCTGTTCTTTCTTGAACCGAAAAAAAAAAAGAAAGAAAGAAAAAACGCCATGGAACTAGCTACTCTCTCCATGGCCCAATGGGCAGCTGTGAGCCCTGCCCTTACCTATTTGATCGTCTCCTCCTTTTATGAAACCCTCTATCACTTTAATGCATTTCCACAATACTGCCTGGTCCGGTCCGAAGAAGAAACCAGGAGAACTCCGGTACCAAAACTGCGTGTATTGCAATATGTCGCGTCATACAATATTGCAATCACGTGTGTACTTCTAGTATTACCTGATGTGACGCCTTCCTCACCAAAGAATGCATACGACGTCACATTCGTCGCACAGCTCGAAAGGCTTCCACTTGGCGACTTCATTCTTGGCCATGGTCTTGCACTTTCATGTCTGACATGGTTATTTACGTCAGCTTTGTTCTGCTTGCGCATGTTCCTAGCTTTCGTGGTCCTGGACACATGGGCGTTTTGGTGCCATTGGTTCCAACATAAGAACGCATGGCTGTATCGTATGTTGATCGATCTTCTTTCGTCATTATCGAGTTGACAAGAAAGCTTCAAGTACTGATTTCACGCAGGTAATACGCATGCTTTGCATCACAAGATACATGCCCCTTATGCCTTCGGCGCCTGGTATAATCACTGGGCCGAGAGTCTCATAGTTGACAGCTTCGGAGGTCTCTTGGCCGTGACCATCATCGGCCTGTCCGATATGGAGCAGGTGATTTTCTTTGCAAGCGGCACTGCCAAGGCTGTAGAGGATCATAGCGCTTATGTCCTGCCATGGAGTCCATTTACGATCATTGGACGATGGACCGGAAATGGCGTCGAGTATCACGATACGCACCATCATCCGCGCAAAGTAAAGGTGGGTTCTCTGGGTGAATGTGCATCAAGTTGCCCACGAACTAACAGTTGCGCAGTATAACCTGCAGATATATTTCACTTGGTGGGACAGTCTCATGGGTACAAACTACGCCGAGAAGCGCATCGCCCATGGAAAGGTTAAACATTAAAAGCGAACTTCTGCACTTCAGGTTTCCAGAATTGCGTGTGTGCTTTTCTTCCTGCTTGTACATTAATAGCACGATTCCCATGACGGCTAGACACAGCCGATACCAAGTCAAAAGGGGGCTTCGATAACACGCACTGATCATCTCGTCGCTGCGACATGTAAGTATAAATACCCCTGAATCCTCTGGCGGCAGGTCCGATACGTCATTGGACGAGGCTGTCTGTGTTGCTCTCACCTGGGCTGAGATGGAGTGGAATACTGTGACCGAAAGAGCATAAGAGGATGCTCGAGTTCATATAATGATCGGAGAAAATGAGATGATCAAGAGCTATCTAATATACCCGCCCGGGTGATTTGTGGTGGGTACTTACTACGTCAGCGCAGCATTGTCATACACAACAATGACTTAGTACCAGCGTACAGGCCAGGATATAGGACTAATATGGTTGAATATAGCCCGTGTCTGCATGCTAAATTGAGAAGATAGTCTTATAATCCCGTCCATCTGATGTTCTTTGGCGTGGCTCAGAAGGCAACAATTACTTTGATCCAATCTGGGTGTATCCCCGAGATCCGTGTTAACGTGTTTATGATTTCACGAACCTTGTAGATGCTAAAAGGAATACCGATGAATGACTTGAAAAGTGACAAATACCTAAGTGCCATATGACACAGCACAAGCTATCGATTGCAGTCTTGAAGATTGCTTACAATACCAACATCCACCCGCATTTCTAGGAACACTACCAAGTATTCGTATTAATTCATAGATTTATTTCCACTTGGTTTCAGTTGATAAAATGACAGCATATTCAACGCTGTGGATCATTCCTCTCCAGATTGGACTATGCGCCAAATCAGGTCACTCCACCTTTTGAAGTTTTTGTATCATCATATTAAGTTAGGTAGCCTTTGCTTCCATCTTTTGTACTTAGCCGACGTTATCAAAGAAACGACCAGCACGATTGTAACCAGTGGTAACGCCACAGAAATATAAACTGCGAAACTTCCATGACCAGGTAAAAAGCGGTCTTGCATGCTAAATATGCCTGAGACGAATGTGAGCGGCAAAAATACCAGGCCAACATAGGTCAGATACCGCACATTCACAGCTTCGTTGACGGAGATCCGAGTGTCAGCAAGCTGTACAATTGTAGATGCGACTGGGAGTATCAATTCGAATGACCGGCTATGATACTCAACTCGAGTTGACAGATAACGGAAATCCTCTCGCAGTGTTGTATATGCCGAAACACTTCCAAGACCTGTCATATCTGATCCTAGGTCGAGGTGCTTAGCTAGAAACAGCTCCACCAGATGAAGTTTATGGAGACTCTGTTTGCTGCGACGCCTCCATCGCTGTAAATCGACGATATCGGTTTCCATGGAGCGAGGCTCGCATTTTCCAAAGGAATACTCGTAGGACTTGACATAACAGCTCATAAGCTGAGTGTAGAGTATCCATTCAGCTGCGACTATCCTTAGAAGGTAGTAACCAAGTGTTATCACTGTTGGATTACTTGGATCAAAGCTGGGAGGTGGTGTTTGGTAGTAGTGTAAGATATTCTCGAGAGTAGAAGTTCTTTGTTTGCAAGTCTTATCATTCGCTGCTGAGCAGAACTCCGAGAACTTTTGGCCTTCAGAAAAATCTTCAAATGCGCCTTGCAAAGGTACCTGCGGGATTCGGTGGGGGTACTGTTCCTGATGCGATCCAGAAGGACCAGGTATATTTAGATCTGCATTTGTAGGATCAACGAGCACTATGCCTATCTAGAAACATTAACGGCAAATACCATCATCATTGGATGGTGCATAGGACTTACATATCCAAGACTGGTTATCTATGATCTTCAGCAAAATAGAGCAACAGCTCCGAACCAGGCCCGGCTGTAAACCCGAGAGCGGCGCAAGGCGTCTGACTGAACGCGGTATATTACCCGAGCTTTTGAACTCATATGGACTCCGTGAGTCCAATGAACAAGGAAGTTTGATTGCCCGTTGGTAATGCAGATGTAGTGAATTGTTCGTGGTAAATTGGGAGGGAAACAGTGCCACTGACGGAGGGGCCGGTGCCAAATCGATGCCCTTGAATGAGGTACTCAAATAACTGGCAAAGAATAGTGGGCTGATGTCCATGAATGCTCCCAACTGCTCAATTGATTGAGAATTGATGTCTTCTATGCATATGACTCGTCTGATGCACTTTCCCGATGGATCTTTGGCGACAGAGGATACCTCTGAGAGACATGCATCTAGCTTCATTGTGTTCTGTACTGCTTTCGTGCCAAGCTCAGGGGGAAAGTCAATGCAGTGAACAAGCTTACTGTCGAACGACTTATAAGGGCTAGAGAGAAAAGCTGCAAGTTCACTGAAACATGGGTTTCGATGGACTTGTGCTTCCACAAACTCGCGATAAGATGGATGCATGTCAACTATCTAGAGTGGACAGGGATGAGAGACAATCAAATGCGGATAATTAAGAATGACATTAGATCGGATTATATGGTTCACGATAAACAACCAGGAAGCGATGGAAAAACCCCGAAGAATTTTAAGAAAGGACAGATGCGTTAATAGATTGCTAGTAGCTAAATCTTTTGCTCGCTCGCTCACCCTTCTAGTAATCACAGATCCACTAACCTAGCTGCCTCAGTGCCGATCCCCAGCGGGTCCCCCAACCAATATACCGTGACCAACGCTGGGAATAAGCCAAATGAAGTTAAGTGTACCGCCGCGACACACTCACTTGGCCAGGTCGAGTCGGGCCTGGTGGCGATTCAGCTTCTTCCCAAATCGGATTTGAGGCTCTGGTTTGCGACCAATCAGAGCGCGTAAATCAAGAATACGTGGGGGGTCTGGTAGGGAATAAAAAGAATTATGTCCAGCGCTTACCTATGGGCCTGAAAATGCAGTCCAAGTATAAGTAGGTTGGAGCCAAAAAGTCCTTCTGCCTAAGTATAGCAGGGATTCGGGGCTCGCTCTTTCAGACTGGGAAGCATTCAAGTGTAAATATAACTACAGGGTTTGTTCTAGGCAATGATGGTACCGTAAGATTGGGGGCGTTGGTGCGGGTATTCCCGAAGGGCCCAATCATAGCCCTGTTACCTTATGCAATACACCCTCTTTTCTTACCATAATTCGTATGCCCCTGTCTTCCAATTTAGTGGCTGGATCTGCGCAGGATTTCGGTGTACATCACGTACTTTGATCAGGCAGCATTGACACGCTCAGCTTTTATAAAAATTGCCTTACCAGGCGTCAGGGCATTTTGATGGAGGTCTTTATGCCACCCACCCGTTCATCGCCTTGGATTCTCATCATTTCGTTCACCTTCCGGCTATGAGGCAGCTCATAAATGCGTCCAACTTACTTCATTCATCCTGCATCATGGGAAACTAGCAAGTATGGAATCGCCAATATCACAGGATGAAGTTCGGCTGGCAGTGGATGATACAGCCTTGCTGTCCACTTACGAGGCCGTGCGTGGCCAAGTACGGGCTGCCATTTTTGCAGAAACTTCCTCTCCACCCAAAGACAGCTCGCTACTCAAGACGGCCTTTTGCTCGGAAACATGGCCCAGTCTACATTCAGGTTATGAGAAACTGGTAAATGAGATCGTGCGCTACTTCCGCACCGAGCTTGGGAAGAGAAAGTTCGACTGTCTAGTTCTGGGCAGGGTGAAGTCTGCCGAATCCGTGCAGAAATCGCTTGATCGTCGCGAGCAATATCGCGGAAAGTCCTATTCCGGCCTCGAGGACATATTTGGAACGATGCATGATCTTGCAGGTTCTCTCGTTATAGTGCAGTACGCAAGAGACATTGAAACAGTGAATAGCCTTATCTCACAGAGCTTTCGAGCAACCAAGCCTCCTACCCATTGGCCCTGCGAACGCCAGCCCGGCGAGCTTTGGGATTCACAATTTGGAAGCTACGAGTCCCACAACCATCACGTGACATTGGGAATGATGTCTGGCTCCTCTACCATCACTTTTGAAGTCCAGGTTACAACCTGCTCAGACTTTATGTACAACAGGATTGCACACGACTGGTTCTACAAAAAGGACCGTGGATCAATGTCTCGAAAAGATGAGATGGTTATGGACATGCTTCATGGTGCAGCTGCCGTTTTTGGTATTGGCGCATAATACATGAAGGAGAGAGAGCAAGAGAATAGCGCCGAGTCCAAGGACCAATTCGACTTGATTCAGGCAACAAAGCTCGCACATGGCGTTGAGGAGTGGCAGCTCCAATTCGAGATTATGAATTCTCCTTCACACCAGTTGAAAGGTTCTGATTCGCGTACCTTCAAAGAAAATGCAGGTTTCTCCAAGACACTCACAACATTCGCTAGCGTAGCTAGCCTCCTGGATGAAGCTGGCAAGACATCCATAACCCTTCTCAATACCATTCAGACCTGGAATGACTGTCCCTCGGCGTTGCTAGCCCTAAATAATGAGGTTTCTGAAGTGAGACTTATACTTCACCAGCTGGGCATTACTCACAAAAGTCCAAAGGCTAGGCTGGGACTTTTCGACAAGGGCCTTATGCCAGCCATCGAACGATATGTTAAGACGACAGCAGTACATTTGAAGCTACTTAACACACTACTTGACGAGCTTCAAGAATCACAAGCCTTCAGAGATAAACTGAAACTGCTCTCGGGGGATGGCAATGTTCATCGACTGCAGACAGCTCTCAGAAAGGACCGTCACAAAATCAACGACTTGCTCCTTTTTCACAACATGTAAGTCCAATATACTTAAAAGGCCTTGATTTATTGTGTGAATCGCCCTAATCTTGCGCTAGGACAAACACAACCAAAACAGAGGTCGAATTAGAATCCGTTGGGTGCATTATCGATGAACGACAGTACAAGCATAATAGCTCCTCCGCCCTTTCCGGTAAAGAGTTCCATGAATTGCAGGAGCAGTCCTTGGTGACCAGAGAGCTAGTTGCACCAAGCCAAGATGGAAATGTCAGACGGGAACCTAGATCAATTAGTCGACCTGTCTCGGGAGACCAATTTTCGGGAGCAATAAGACATGTCGAGCACGATGAAACGCAGGAATCGCGCCCAGGAGCCAGCAATCTTTATGTCACCCGGAAGGGAAATCGTAGGGCCTCTGGTTCTAGCAAAGTTCAGCCTAATTTGACACGCCGCGCCGATAGGCTTCCAGATTTGCACGATACAACTGATCTCAAGGCTCTTGAGGCAAAAGTTTGGGAAGTTTTGTTTCAATCAACAAACCACGTTTCTAGCCAGGCATGTGCTTTCGCTGTGCATAGCCAACCCTCAAACTGCGCTGACAAATGCCCCTGTTCCTGTCACCGCCGGAGACCACTCGAATCGAGGTTTTCACTTCCACCCTTGCTGAGGAATATCTGCGGGACCTTGTTCGGAGGATACAAAGGTGATCCTATTGTATCATCACGATGCGATCGGAGCCAATGCCTTCGACAGGGCCACATGCGACTCCGTCTGACATATCTCTTCCCGAGCTGGTTCCTCCGACGTGTTTTACACACATTTATCAACTGGTCGCAGGGAAGTATCACAGTTAGCCTGAAAACATGCGACATACGTGCATCTGAGTCTTTTGCCGCGTTCAAGTCCGCACACGAGGGAAATCTGCAAGTACTGGAACAATGTCTGAGAGATGACCCAGCAGGCGTAAATGCCTGGGCTGTAAACGGATCTGCTCCTTTGCATGCTGCTATCTACGTGGGTTGGGTGCAAGGAGTAGAGACTCTTCTCAAATATGGCGCGGACGCATATTTGGAAGGTCCAGGAAACCCTTCAGCAATCTCAAAAGCTTCGCAGCTGATATTGTGCGAAAGGCTCTCTCCAAGTATTTGCTGCAGGCTTGTCGAGTTGCTTCCGGTCTCTTCCTACGTCAAGGACTTAGATCTAAGCTTCCTTGCCAAAGTAGTCATAGGCATATGTCCGATCAGCCTCGAGTCAATTCTCCAGAGCCACGATCCATTGATCCTTGCACAACTTGATAGTTTGGACGAAAGTGGGAGGACACCACTTCACTGGGCAGCAGCACGAAATGATGCCGTCGCTTCTCGCATTTTAATCCAAGCCGGTGCAAACGTTAATATACGTACAGCCTTGGAGAACTATACACCGTTGACAGAGGCAATCCGATGCAGTCCAGCAGACACGACAATTTTGGTTGACACATTGATTGATGCCGGAGCTGATATCAACGCGGTTGACAGTTACAAGCTGACTCCATTGACTACGGCCTGTTTTACAGGTAATCTGTCTATCGTTCGCAAGTTGAGAGAGGCAGGCGGCGGAATTGATGCGCCAAACCCGGGGATTTGTGCTGAAGCTCCGGTGACAATTGCTATTTATAACAATCGGCCAAAGATCCTGAAATACCTCATTCAGGAGGGCGCTGATATTAACCAGACCAATCCATTATTGCACAAGACGCCTCTTACGATGGCGATAGCAACGAATACTCACGAGTGTTTCCGAATACTACTTGCGCATGGAGCAGACTATTTGCAAGTAGATGATCAAGGAGAAACAATCCTACACTATCTAGCACGAATGGGGCATGAAGAAACGATACGCATATCGAAGGAACATGGTTTGGCTGGTTTGGATCTGACCATGCGCAACTCATCGAGGCAGACAGCTCTGGAAGTCCATCAATTGTACGGATCCAAGGATCCTATCGTCAGCCAAGCGTTTCAAGAATTGCTTTCGACGATGGATAATACGAGTAGCGGGGAGTCGAGCAGCGATGAAGACGCCATATTCTATGACGTCACTGAGGAGTTATGAAGTAGACCTCTTGTTGTCATTATTCAACCAAGATTCAATGATACTAATGCGCATTCATTAATGAAACCATTATGCTTTCAGGAATGGTATGCTTGCCAGTGATCTTCGCAGCAGTCAAGGCCTGGTTAATGATCCTGAGTGGGGAGATGATTGGCCCATTCCTGCTTAGGACGACGGCAGCTGGAAGTCTAGGGCGGTTGCGCGTTATATATACCGTACGCAAGTTAGATTTCATTGCGCGCTCACGCCCGCTAGCACCTCTACATAGATAGTAGGTAGGTATATAGCAGACCAATGTGTGAACTAGTCTGTCAATTATACACACTTCACAATCTTAGCTCTTAGGCATCTCTCTTTCATGGTTCGATATGATCAAATAGGATCAAAAAGTTATTATGTAATTCTCACGAAATCTATTGCGCCGTACCATATAACCACTATTAGGCTAGTCCCTAGTGTGGGGCTTGACATTTTGTTCAGCTAGTGCAGTGGTTTGGTGCGTCAAGATCGTTAGCTGGCTGTGGTCTGTTCAAGCACACGTTGTGCAAAGACCCTCTGATTTGACGTCCCATTGGGAAAACGGGTTGTGCAATAGACGCATGATAAAGTACAAATCGCCCGCATTATATACCTCGTTGACATGCAGCGTCGCCGAATGGGACCCTTGCTACGAGGAGTATCTCGATACCAGTACCTATTACGAGTCCTTGCGCACCCCACCTCTCAGGTACACGTAGTCCAGATCCTAATTTAAGCAAAGCTTTGCTAATAGCAAATTCATTTTATATTACTATGTGACTTAACGAAGCCTTGCTTGATTAACGCAGACATCTTTCTACGCTCCTTCGATCATATCTTCCACTTCACACGTTAGCTCGGGTGAGAAATCTAGCGCATACGCCACCCACCCCCACCAGGCTCGCTGGCTGGCAGCAGCTGGGGTGGAGCAAGATAGTGGTCGTTAGGTGCTCCACGCCCAGCTGATCATGTGTGGCCTGCTGGGCTGGTGTCGCGGCCGTGAAGACGGTGGAATTCACCACCATACAATCGACCTGTTGCATTGGCATACGGTTTTGCGCGACAATGGGTTCTCTAGTGTGATTTGGAAAACATAAGATTGGAAACACTTGATTATAAAAAGGTTGGCGGGTACTGATTACAAATGTAGATACAAAACGCGGTTTGTCAATAGCCGAATGCGAGGGCATACGGTGAGAAGAACGCATTTGTCTAGTGCTATCGCTGCAAGGGAATAGCTATGTCACCACATACCCGCGTACATTAATCTCCATTCTTGCCGGCGAGCGACTTCCTCTGCGAGACCTAAGGTTTTTTTTCTTCTTTCTCATCACAAATACCCACCCAGGCAAGGCATATGAGATTCTTTTTCTTATTCAACATACAATGCTCTCTTTGGCAAATTGACAAGGCCAAACACAACGTCAGTTAAATTTTACTCCTGAGGGCCAAATAGCTCAAGAACCCAACCCCCAACGCCATCCACCACCCCGATACAGTGAAAGCACCACCCATATCCCCGCGTGCAAGTGACCATGCGATTCCGAATGCAGAACTAGATAATGAGAAAAACAATACCAATACGTGAATTGTACGCCAATGCCATCCTACCTCGAAATGAACACCCCACCCGTATTCAATTTGATCATCGGAAGCCGACAATTCTCCATCTTGTTTCTTGGGCAGTTGCGATAGGATTGTCCTTTGATTGTCCTCGGCAGGACGTGGGCAGTTGAAATTATGAGTCAAGTACCTCGATCCGATCGGAGGTTTTGGCGTGCTCTCCGAGGGCAAATCACAATCATATGGCTTTTCATGACCTATCTGATCCTCCGGTGGTAGACAAGTGCATCCCGAATGGCAGTGCTCCACATGTGCGTAGGTTTCCGCATCATTGCGCGAATCAACTCTGAACTAGGAGGCAATTTAGTAATTATCGTTTGTTAAATAGAATTAATACTTACTTTCCGTAAATGCAAGGAGTTTAGACTTTTCAGGGTGAACCACCTCATCGGGCTTTGGTGCTCGTTGTATGCTTTGTGTAGGCGTTCAAATAGGCTACCATCCTTTGTGATACCTTGTATGTCTAAATGGAGCAGCTTCGTCGCGAGTTCCCCATCATCCACACACAATAGTAGATAAAGCTCATCCGGAGTGGCTGGAGGTCTTTGCTCTTGACTGGCGCTTTCAGCATAGACCGGAAGCTCGTGATCATTGTGATCACGCGTTTTCTGTCCTCGACGAATGTTGGTCAATATGAACCTCCACGCTTCATGTGCTAATTGACCAATAAGGACTTTGCATCTGAAAAGTGCACCATTGGGGCTCGAATCATTATCCTGAAGTTCCGTTGGGGGGTCGTTCAGAGCGGTAGGAGCCGGTATCTCGAAGTCGTCAAACAATTTTATACCGCAGTGATCCTATATTGTTATTAGAGTGTGACTTGTACCGATATCAAAATAACGTACGCAAGTCCATCTGACGCGTTGCATCCCTTGAGGCAATGGAGGTTCATTGTAATAAGAAAGCCCCAATGCCTCGAAGATCTTGTCGACTAGCGACGGAAGGTTGGGAAAGGCATCTATCTTTGTTAGCTTGCCAAATCATGATGCAAAGGTCTCACTTACTTCTCTCACTTTGATCTGCAGCGATGACCGTGTCATTTGGTTGTTCAGGCTCAGCGGTGGATTGTTCTGTAATTGTTTCCACCAGTGGTCGTGGTTCAAGGAGCAGCTCACATATCTCCGCATGACCCTCTTGTGAAGCCACTTGGAGAGCTGTTTGGCCACTCTCCGTCCTGGCATTTATATCGGCACCATTTGCCAGAAGCAGCTTGACGATCTCCGTACGGCCCCACTTTGAAGCCAGATAGAGAGCTGTTTGATCATCCTTACTCCTGATATCCACATCGGCACCTTTTGCTAGGAGCAGCTCAACGATTGCCGTATAACCGAAAATTGAAGCCGAATGGAGAGCTGTAGTATTGATCCAATTCCCGATATTCGGATTGGCGCCTTTTTCCAGGAGCAGCTTAGCGGTCTCCGCATGACCAAAAAATAAAGCTTTGTGGCAAGCTGTTTCGCCGAGCTTATCTATGGCATTCAAAT
>NW_006917093.1:406557-429369 GCF_000516985.1 Pestalotiopsis fici W106-1 | reverse complement strand
CAGCATTTTCTTTAAGAAGCAGCTGCATGATCTCTGTGAAGCCTCCACTTGATGCTGCTAGGAATGCTATGTCGTAGACTCCTCGAGCGGTACCACCGACATGACTGTCAAAATGCATTTCGGATAGTTTGCTCTCGTCGAGTCCCCATTCATGAAAAGGGTTTTTTTCATATCGATGCCATTGCGCATCAGCGCCCATACCTCGCGGATTGTCCCCTTCTCGATTTGGAGCTACCACAAAGGCGTAGCCCAGAATCAATTTTGTACACCAGATAGCACCAGCCCTGGCAGCCTCAACCAATAGACTGGCATGGCCGTCCTGTCTTTGGCCTCTGTCAATGGGCTGCAGCTCTGATTTCTTTTGCATCGTGTGTTCCAGTAGACGGGCGTGATCGAATGCAACCGCGATGCTCTTGACGGTATCCTGGTCAGCCATCCGCCGAGGCAAATACCCGCGTCTATTATGGTAATTCCGATACCTGCGCTTATAGGCGTCACTTTCTCTCCATATTTCAACCCAACCCATGTCAAAGAAGCTCAAATAAGCTGGGACAAAGATATCGCTTATGTCAGCAATAGTTTTTCCTCGGGACATTTGGCAGTTCCTAAAATGTCTGGTCCACTCATTTATGGTGTAGTCCCAAAACCCACAATTTGACGAGGGGGCTTCAAATACCACAGAAAAAGGATCCTTTGCAAAGGCTTCCGCTAGTATAGGCCAGTTTTGAAACTGATGCAAAGACAAATAAGCAATGCAGCTCTCGGCCATCGTGGAATGGACCTTGTATTCATTCATAGAGTGATGCCAAGTCCTCGTGTTCACATCGGTGCTCGATTTTGGTGCCATAAGGAATTCCTTTGCGGTCTGGTGGATCAAATAGATCTTCTCGTCATGGATGGTAACGAAAGATCCACATGTACGAGCCAGCCATTGGCTAAAATCATCATCTGATTTTAGGCCAATATCTTCCTCAGAGCTAGCACCAATGTGATCCCGTACATGGACTGCAATATTCATCTCTTGAAGTGTAAGGGGTCGGTATGCAGCGAGGAGGAGTTGTAGAAGGACCCGTACGTCGCCCATATCACCTTCTGAGACTGATTGTAGAAGCTCCTCATATACTTGGTGCACAGATGATGGTGGGTTTTGTATCAGCCTCTCCGACTCAGCCAACTTGTTGTAACTTTGTTCGAGTACTTCAAAGACCAATCGTGACCAGAGATATGTCTTCTGCTCTGAGCCTTGACGCAGTAGCGCATCCCGGATAGTTGCTTGTCTCTGGATACTGAGGCCGTTCTTTCTTGAAAATGCCTTGAGGTTATGATCCAAGACGAGTTCGATCTCGTTTCGTATCTGGTCCCTTTCTTCCGTACTATCGCCAGAGAGATGTATACAATCCGGGTTGAGCTCAGAAAATTGGTTCAATATTTTGGGGTATCCACGAGTTGTTGCCAAGAATCGCAGCTTGAACTTTATTGTGTCGGCCGACTTTGACCTCATAGACAACAGGACCTTAACAAAGGTTTGGAGGTCTTCATCTTTGCACTCGTCGAGAGCATCCAAGACGCACAGGATCTCATTCGAAGCTGCGTTCGTGGCGGCTTGAGTGAGGAGTGTCCATAATTCCGATGTGGGCTTGGTCACTCCAGTCCTTGTGCGTTTGATTTGATCTTGCAGATCGTCGACGACTCGATGGTTGTGTTGGAGTACCTGATGCAATATGGCGCAAAGTCCATTTGCAAAAGTTCCCTGTTCCGCGTTATCTCTGAAGAAGAAATATGCAATAGTCGCGTCTGGCTTTTGATGAGGAAGGATGTTCTCTACAAGGCAGCGACTTAGAGTTGATTTCCCACAGCCGGGGTCTGCAGAGACCAGCAACAAGTGCTCGCTATCGTCGTCTATCCATTTTCGAAAAGCTTTGTGGTTGCGAAACCATTCAAAAGTACCTGGAACGTGTTCAGGATTGAGCCTCATTCGTTTTTGGTAGTCAATTGTATTGAAGCGCTCGATAAGCCCATGTCGATAGGCTCGCCTAGCCTCGTCCGCCTGGGCATCTTGCGCTTCCGGGAATCCCGTCTGCGACTGGCTCATTTGTTCGAACTGATGCAAAAAAAAAAGAAAGAAAGAAAACTGTTTGCCTTTGGTAATGCCTGGGTGGAATCGAGCTTCTTGATTGTCTCGCTGTTGCTGAACGATGTGCAGTCATGAAGTAAGAATTCGAAGCTGAAGCCATGGAATCAACCCCTCATTTTGGGATCTTCCGTGATGAGAAAATCCTGCTGACGATAGCTTGCAGATACCTGTCCCAATGAGAATCGGGACGCGGCCCAACGTCGTAGCGAACCAATCATCCCATGCGGCTGTGTAACACCACTATGCGAGAACTCGTATCATAGGCGACTTGCAAATATCGTCATGTTAGTCCCAATGATCCACCTGGCCGTGCTCCATAATTGTTGCCATTCCAGCTTTGACGGCTGAACTGTCACAAATGGAAACCCGCTATACCACCAGGGAGCCGTCAAAGCTTTCTATGAATATATTTCGATGAGGAAAATCACATGACAAACATTAGAAAAGTGTTCTTTAAAGAGATTAATCTTCCAGGATGTGGTTATTTATGAAGAACCTGACACTCGTTCCCCGTCCACCCCCTGACCGCATTTATGATCCACACAGGGACCCTGCCCCATCTTGCTGAGAAAGAGCTTCCAGACGAAGCGCATTGCATACTTTGTGGAATGATGTTGCCTCGATATGTGGGGTCTGATTAAGGATGAATAATCGTTAGGATTCTAGGAACACTCGAATATTGGCATGGTTCATTACCTCATGTTAACTTACCTACCTATAACCACTATTAGGCTAGTTCCTAGTGTGGAGCTTCACATCTTGTTCAGCTAGTGCAGTGGTTTGGTGCGTCAGCATCACTATACTGATAGTACTCTTACCTTTGCCATCTATCAGACGGATGACCATACTGCGTGGGCTTTCGAGTTTGACGTTGTTTAATGGAGGAAAAGCACGCTTGGATACTGTCAGATTAGGCACTTGCACTGGGTACTAGTACCAAAACACCCGCAGCCACTACGGCATTTCCGCCCTCTTCTTCTCTACAAACTTCTCCATAGCGGCACTTTGCCGACGTAGATTGAGAGATTCCACCTGAAGATCACCACTCTCGTAGATCCGTAGCTAGGATCGACATATTCGTTCACTTCAATTTGACTTGCCGTTATTTCCGAAGGTTACTGGTACAAAACAACAGGCCTCTGGCCTTACAGATGCGTACTGGAGCCAAGCCTACCATCTTAGACAAATATGGCTGACGTTCAGCTCTCAAATGCTACGGTTCACGGACTCATGTTTATTATCTTCCATTCTGTATTTAAACCATCATCTATGACGCCAAGACACCTGGTGTTCAGCATGACTGTGGTCGGTGATACCGTGATTCATTTGAATACAGAAAGCACGCGCTACACGTTCTCACAACCCAATTTCTCAAGGAGGAATTTCCATGAACCAGGTCCTTATTAGACAGCCATGAAGGACGAGAAGGTGGAAACGAAAATAGGCCATTGTTTCAGATACGATTAGAGGTAACATCGCTCCATTATCGACCGCACAGGTCAACCTTCCTGCTCATCTAGGGTTTTGCTAAAGAGTCTTCCCAGAGCTTAAAACCACCGGGAACTCGTGTTTGAAACATTCCTTGAGGATCGGAATGCCGACTGACATTTCTCAACATCGCGAGGTTGTCTTCTCCGTAGCTCTTCAAAGGATCCTGAGCAGGGCTCGCATAGTTTAGGTACCTGAACTTGCGCAATTTATCCACAGTGCATGCCGCATCGTCGAGCTTGTATATCAGTTCGCGACCAATACGCTCTGCACTCAATGTGGAGGCAGAATTACTCCAAGATACCGAGATGAGCAGAATGACACCATTTCCATCAGATGGAGATGTACCAAGTGAATTTTTCTTTTCACCGTGCCGAGTCATGATCGTTGGAAGAGGCTCAAACGTCATGCTAATACTCACATCGGCGGGATACGAGTCACATCCGAGGCTCTCGTTTGCAATGCTAAAGAGCGCAACGAGTAGATCGCCGTCCGCGGCATATGTACTTGTGAAAAAAGCCTGATACCTGGAGAGACTAATGAGCTTGGCTCAAGATTACTTTGTGCAGTTTTGTGGGATGCGAAACCTACTTCTGGGCATACGGAGCTTCAGTAGCCAGAGTACTGATACTTTCGATTGTCGCTGTAGTCAACTCCGTGATGTTTGGGATCGCAAACAATTCCTTGTACACTTCCGGCTCCATCTCTGGCAGTGTATAGATTGGCACGCTAACGATTGTCCATTCGCGCGTCGTTTGATTGAAAATGAAACTTGTGACAATTGATGCATGGACGTCATAGTCATTTGCAGACGCGATCCTGGCGAAAGCTCTGAGGATTTGTTCTGCATAGTCTTGACTCTGGAACAAGTGACCAGCTCGCAGCGGTACCGCATCGATGGTGTAGAAGTCGATGGCCGTTACCACGCCAAAGTTGTTGCCGCCACCCTTTAGAGCACGATAGAGATCGGGATTTGACGTTGAGTTCGCGTTGACAATGTCTCCTGAAGAGAGTACGACCTGTGAGCAGGCTTAGCGACTACCGAAAATACATTGGCTTAAATTCACTGGAACAAACCTCAAAGTTTACTACAGTGTCGCATGTCCACCCGACTTGTGGCGAGTAGTACGATATGCCACCGCCTATAGTCAGCCCTCCCACCCCCACTGCCCCATTTCGACCCCCAGTGACGGTCTTGTTGTATGGTTGAAGCGTGTCGTACACATTGCTCCAAGACGACCCGGCACCAACACGTGCAGTTGAAAAGTCAGCTGAAATATCGGTAAAATTCAGCCACGACAAGTCCAGCGTCGGCCCGCCATTGATATTGGCGGCTCCGGCAGCTGGGGCATGACCCTGAGTCTTGATAGCAAAGCTGCAATTTGTAATGCGAGAGACGGTGGAGATGAAATCTGCTACGTCTGTGCTTGTTTGGGGAAGAACAACGCATCCAGGCACGAGCACCGCCTCTTGCGTGGACCAGTAGCTCGTCTCGGTCGCATTATAAAGACCAGTTCCGGGTAGGTGAACCAGATCGCCCAGCACGACTGCAATTTGTGCACACTGACGGTGTTATCCATATGTTCAAGGAGTCTGGTTTAGTGATTCGTGCTTACACATGAATCCATGTCTATCGATGCGTACTAGGTATGGGGTGGTATTTCTTTTATTCAAAGAACACTTGTCATCCTAAATCTGTGGACTTTCTTGGCACCTTTTATAAGTGATGCGCTTCTGCTTAGTGCTTATGTGCGCTACATAGAACATTTGCGGGGAACCTAGTCAACGCCACTCAAAGATCCAATCAATGCGGGCACGGGTACGAATATGCACCCGTGCAAGGGGTACCATAGTGTTGACTCAGGACACCAGGACAGTGTCGTAGTCATACTCTCTTCTTTGTGTTCGATGGTTGAAGGAATTCTGTAGTCGGGTATATCATTCTGTTGTCCGTTGTGGCTTGTAACTTTGTTGTATCCTATTTCTAGAGTTCCTGATATAATGGCAAGATGATTGAGACTGATAATCTCAAGGCCCATGCATGGGAAACTTGGCCTTGTACTTTCGTTAATGATGCATACTTACAGTATACTAAGAACCGTAATTTCTGGGAATTGGCTACAAGTTGGGCTTGCCAATTCTGTATGGCCTATTGGGACTATAGGATATCTGAGCCAAGAGGGGTGGAAACTCCGTCGCATTATGTTGAGAAAAAATGATAAGGATAAATGTGGCTAGTTCTTTTGGACGCTGGATAGATCAAGATTGGAAAATACGTCTTTTTTCGCGGTGTCACGATGCAAACTGTGCAGAGAGTCCGGTTTAATCGACCGCTACGGTATCATATTAAACTGTTATACGTATCCATAACCACTATTAGGCTAGTTCCTAGTGTGGAGCTTCACATTTTGTTCAGCTAGTGCAGTGGTATGGTGCGATATAAACAGCAGCAAGCCTGCAGTATCTTGTTACTTTTGCGACAACGCTGACGCTGGTGCAGGCCCATGTAAACATGGGGCTCTACTTCAGCCTCTCCGTTCGATGATGACCAAGACTGTTGTTGATTGGGCAGATTACGATTCGCGTGGTCCACCAGCCCCTCGACATCTTCAAAATCCCCACACAGGTCATATCTGTAAGATAAAATTCGGTATTTGATCATTTATTCGCTGTTCAAGCTCAACATGTCGGCGCCGCAACATTCGCTTACAAAGGCAGTGCCAGAAATAATTGTCCCAAGCGAGTGGGTACCGGGACATAATGATTCCACCACGCAGCAATATGCAAAGGCGCGTGGGCCTGAGAGCCCCGTGCCCCTTTCTGCAGACCAAAACTCTAACCCTTGCCCGCGATGCCATTGGAACCGACAATCAGCAAAGCTCTTTCCATGGGGCGGAGACGAAAATGTATTACAGCCTCCATTCATGACACAGCAGTCACAGGAGAGCTGCATCCGATGTCGAATCCTCCAGCTCGCGGTAGAAGCCGCGGGCGTGAAGCTAGGCCCCAGAGATATAATCTGGATTGATGAAGATGGCTGTAGCATCCAGTTTGAGGAATCCCTTGAATTCGGAGATGTCATCTCCCTGGATATTTTTGCGGTAAATGACGACAGAGGCACGCCGCCGCCCGAGTGGCTGCCTCAAGGTGTTAGGAGACCGCCAGATAACACGTCGACATCACAAGCCTTGGAATGGTCAAAGGCTGAGATTGAGCAATGCTGTCAATCTCATACTCGGTGCCGGATTCCTCCAAGCTCGTTTGCTCCTACGCGCCTGATCGATGTGCGCCCACAAAATGTGGATGGTGACGTTGTTCTCCGGGACGGATCATCTGTGCCTCGGGGGTCCCGGTATTGTGCTCTGAGCTACTGTTGGGGGAAACTCAAGCCCGCATGTCTCACCACCAAAGCTACATTGCCACAGAGGCAAGCCGGAATACCATGGTCGTCCCTACCACTGACCTTTCAAGACGCGATCAAATGGTCACGATCGATGGGTATAGACTATCTGTGGATCGACAGCGTGTGCATCATCCAAGGAGACGAGGAGGACTGGCGTCAGGAATCGGGCCGCATGTTCCAAGTCTACGGCAATGCATACGTGACACTTGTGGCCGCCTTTGGTGCTGACTCGAGCGCGGGACTGTACTCGTTGCAACACAACCAGGTCCCTGCCAAGCACATTGCCAACCTTTGTTATGATGGAAGCCCAGAGACAACGTGGCCATTATACGTGCGCCAAGCGCTACACGATAATTATTATAACTGGGAAAATCAGGAGCTGCCGGGCATCCTCCCGCTGCTTCAGCGTGCCTGGTGCTATCAGGAGCGGCTCATATCTCCAAGGACGCTCCTCTTTGCGCCAGGGGAAATGGCATTTCAGTGTTTCGAGCGAGTATCCTGCGGGTGCGGAAGAGATGACGCGTCGCTGGGTGATGCCACATCAAACAGCAAGCACAAGCATATCCTTCCTCGCTCCACGGACAAAGGTCACAATGATGATAGCTTGCACCGCAATCCTTCCCAGACCTGGTGGCTGCTGGTTGGTGCCTATACTGATCTCAACATCACGGCAGAGAGCGACCGACTACCAGCATTTGCTGGTGTTGCCGAGTACATTCACCAATTCAGAAGGAGCGAGAAGTACCTCAGCGGTCTCTGGTCTGGCACTTTGGTCAGTGATTTACTTTGGATTGTGCTTCATCCGACCGACGGTTCCCGGGCCCAGATCCAGCCAACGGCCACGAAGAACCCAAGCTGGTCTTGGGCGAGCGGATCACAGGGTCGAACTGTGTCCGGGTATGTTAATGACTTTGACTCTCATGTCGAAGTACGAGAAGCAGAGTGTCAGTACGCGGCAGACAACTCGTATGGTATAGTCACTGGCAGTCGTTTAGTCCTTCAAGGACGGTTATGGAAATTCTCTTTTGCTCTGGAAAAGGAGGAAGGATCGACATGGTTTATTAGCCCACATGCAACCTTTAGGCTGAGGAACCCAGTCCCCGGGCGATTTAATCATCTCCACCTCGATAGTGGAAGTCATTGGCGTAAATGGCGTACTCTTTCACGATTCGTTCTTTTGGAAATGGGAAAGAGTCAAAGCGAATCAGGAGCAGTGACGTGGTACATGATTTTAAAATCTACTTCAAAGTCTTCAAACACCTTTGTCCGACTAGGTCAATGTAGTATTGTCACAAAGTCTCTCACCACCGCTGACTGCAAAAGATGGGAGAACCTAGGAACAGATACCGTGTGTACCATTGAGTAATACGTTTGTTATGCGACTCTGTGTCCGATCATCTTTGCAATATATATTATGGTCGTCGTGGGATGTCTCTTTTGTTTATTTCATGTGGCTTTTCAAGTTGCATCAAAGCCTCAAGGGCTGACTTAAGCTATCGTAAGCGTTGTGGCCAAACCAGCAGCAGGGAAAGGTGTCTGAACTATATACCCGAGCGGGTGATCTGCGGTGGATACTGACTACGTCGGCGTCGCCTCTCTTTTATTGATCGTAGAATCTAGTTTGCTCCTTAGCTTCTCTCTTTTGTAGACTAGAAGTTCACTCAGACATCTTTCAATGCTCCCTCGAGCGTCTCGTCTTCAGCTTCCCTTTCACATATTGGCTCAGGTGAGAGTCTGTGCAATAATAGAATTATTGAACGAGAGCAAGGGACAGTCTCTGGATACAAGACGTTTGGTGTTTTATGCGCTGCAACTTTTAATTGACTTGCGACAATCGTTTTCGAACCGGCATCAAAATTACCATTTTGACGATTCAAGCTGCATACATTCACCCTTGTCATTACATGGCTGTTATGGGACCATTTCGCTACGCTGTTGATTGTTTGTATGCAAGCCATGTACCTGGTGCAAGGATTACTCGATTCTGGTGTGAAAGAAATCTTATGCTTGGCATAATACGAAAGGTTGTGTCTTGATACCCAAGTCAATGTACACACAAACTCATACACCGCCCCAATATGGTTTCGGGCGGGGCGCCCAATGTGGGTGTCTCTCTAGTACCTAGATAGGTATTTTCTCCCCCACACACGTGTAACAGGTACCCCAGATGGGTATTTCCGCCCTCTGACGGCGATCTGACAACGTTCAGCGCCGTCAAACCTCAGCCTCACCATGCGGGGTAGAGAGGGTGAAATATCAACGGAATATTCGGGGCCTGCGACATTTTCACCTTTGAGAATATCTTTGCTCAGTCATCTTTACTTGGGTCTACAGTATCTCCACAATGCGGCTCATCAATGTCGAAACATACAAGCTCGACGTTCATGCCACTTGTCCCAAGGGCGAATATGCCATTCTCTCTCACACGTGGGAGGACGACGAGGTCAGCTTCCAGGACTTTACGGGTCAGCTCGACTTGGCAAAGACGAAGAAGGGTTACGCCAAGATTGAGCAGACCATAAGATTGGCACGCAAAGCCAATCTGAAGTGGGCTTGGGTTGATACGTATGCAATCCCTTCTCCCTCTGACACATTCACGTGGATTTTGGCTGAGTTCATTCACAACTACCTAGTTGCTGCATAGACAAGAGAAGTAGTACCGAGTTATCGGAAGCCATCAACTCCATGTTCCAGTGGTACAAAGATTCCGCCATCTGTTATGCGTACCTTTCAGACCTCTCACCACAGTCTTCCACCATGGACAACAAAGCTTTCCAGCGCTGTCGGTGGTGGAGCAGAGGTTGGACTTTGCAAGAGCTCATTGCACCGAAGAAATTCCACTTCTACGACAAGGAGTGGGACTTTTACGAGAAGCGAAAGAGCCTGGCAATGCAAATTGAATCTTTCACAGGCATTGACCATCGAGTATATCGACGGGGGCCCACCCACTTCCGGGTAGCACAGAAATTGTCCTGGGCTGCTAAGCGGGAAACCACAAAGGAAGAGGATATTGCATATTGCCTTTTGGGTCTTTTTGATATCAACATGCCACTCCTATATGGCGAGGGCGACAAGGCCTTCATCAGATTGCAGGAGGAAATATGTAAAACTACTTCTGATTTCTCAATATGGGCTTGGACAGCAGATTGTGTTTCCGAACCATCAGACGCCAACCAAGACTTCCGCGGCCTTCTCGCCCTGAAACCGTCAGAATTTGCCCGATCCGGTGAATTGAGCAGGGGCATGCATCACGAGATTAGGAGAATATCCGTGATCAGCCAAGAGATCCACCTTTACGGCACCGTACTATTCTCGAGCCCAGAACATGGTCTTTGGCTGCGCGTGGGAAAACGGGACGATGACGGCGCTGTATGGATTGCTTTGACCAAGACCGAAAATGGATATGTTCGATCACGTCCAGATGTTCTTGGACTGACCTTTATTGACAAACCAGCCGAGCATGAGATGAACCCGCAGCCCTGGGAGATCCTGTTGTATGGCGGAGAAAAACAGAGAATCCCTGGCCGAATCCCTGGTCGAGAAAACATTCAGTGCAGGAAATACTTGGAGGACAAGGAATCGGCCAAGCTTCGCAAGGCGGTGGACGACTCCCTTCTCATCGACCCCGGGCCCCGCGTTGAGATAACAGCAGCATATCCCGAAATCTGTTGGAATTCATACACGAAGACATTCCTGCCAAATCGATACGATGTTGGAGTCTTTGAAATCACTGTCAAGAATGGCGCCAATCATGTGGCATTTGTCTTGCTCTGCCAATGGCCAAAGTACGACTCGAAAGCAAGCATTGCCGAAACACGGCGTTGGGAGCATGTCAAGTACGTCATCCTGCGCAGGACTGATAAACTTGTTGACTTTTTACAAGTCATCAGTGACGGCAAAATGATTGCTCCACGCAACAGGGCAGCGGCGTGTCGAATGATGGAGGCAGAGGTGTGTGCCGGTTGGGACACATCTGCTGAGAAGTCCAGGGATCTATTGTGGCAAGACGATATGAAACGATTCGGCCTGCAAGGCGAGCTGACACTGAATGTTCAGCACGACAAGCTTTCGCTGAAGCTCGCTCGAATCAAGCTCTCCGACTTGAGCAAGGAAGAGGGCACGACGGGTAAAAAGGTCCATCGTGCCTCCAAAAATGGAGCTTCACAGGATCAAGCTCGCCAGCTCACACCGAGCCCTCCAGAATCACAGGACAAGCATCAACAACGCCACCAGTCCAATGACGTCGATTCTAGTGAGCAGTCGGAATCGACAACGGGGTTCCAAACGGATTCGGACGCGACTTATTCGTTCAGTGATAGTGACAATGATAGACGAGGGCCATGAAGGCCGGTGGGATTTGCCCATGTATGTCCGGACAAAGTCCGAGATGGGCAGCGGTACTGGCACTGGCCTTGGTGAAACGAAATCAAAATTGATCATGTTTTTTATTGGTATTGCACTGACAGAGGTAGTATCCAACGCATGGGACAGCAGCGCATCGCATGCATCTTCAACGTTTACGCCAGACGGCAGATGCATATACCGGCCTGAAGCCAAAGGTCGTTCATGAAAAGATCGATGAGTAAGCGGGTAACCTAGTTTGAATTGGTGAACTCTTCATTTTTCTTTTCCTCGTCTGCCGGCAGCCGCAAGTGGGCTTGCATTTGTAATCTGCAGTCGGAAATCGAGCGGCTCAACCCGAGGACCGGCGAAAAATTAGCCCTGATTAAATACGCTACGTCACGGTCTATGACTTCCAGAACAAATCACGAGCCAAAAGGTATCCACTGTCACTAATCTGTGGTTTTAAATTCTGCTAGATTCTAGCTCTGCGCTTGCGTCTGCCGACATATCCACCTGGAATAAAGGATAATGCGATATTGCCCACGATGTGATCCGTATATATTATCAAGATGTCTTTCACGCCCAACCAAGAACGTTGCGATTGTCAACTCTATTTTCTATCTTTTTAAGAAAAAGAATCATACTGCAGTTGACCATGTCAACCCAGAAAGCAATTATCGTCACTTCTCCTCACCAGGAGGGCCTCGTCACTGACCGGCCTATTCCTAGTCTGCGAGACGACTATGTGCTCATCAAGACTGTCTGCGTCGCTTTGAACCCCACGGATTGGAAGCACATCAAATTCCTCGCACCACCGGGTTGCCTGATAGGATGTGACTACTCTGGAACCGTTGAAGCCGTTGGCAAGAATGTCACAAAGTTCAAAAAGGGCGATCGGGTCTGCGGATTTGTCCACGGTGGCAACGCCGTCCAGCCAGAAGATGGAGCCTTTGCCGAGTACATTGTGGCCAAGGCTGATCTTCAGGGCCATATTCCGAAGGGGCTGAGCTTCCAAGAGGCCTCTACGCTTGGAGTCGGTATTTACACGGTCGGCCAGGGCCTGTATCAAAGCCTGCAGCTGGCTTGGCCCGACAAGCCCATCGACACGGCCACGCCCATCCTGATTTATGGAGGTTCCACCGCCACTGGCACCCTCGCCATCCAGTTCGCCAAGCTGTCTGGTTACCATGTCATCACGACCTGCTCTCCGCGCAATTTTGACTATGTAAAGTCACTTGGAGCCCACCACGTTGTGGATTATAATGCCCCCGATGCTGCTGCCAGCATTCGGGAATACACCAAGGACTCTCTTCAGCTTGCCTTTGATACCATCTCCCTCGAATCCAGTGCCAAGTTCTGCGATGCTTCGCTTTCGACAAAGGGTGGCGACTATAGTGCGCTACTTGCCGTCGGTATCGACCGAGAGAACGTCAAGGACCGTTGGACATTGGCGTACACCGTCGTGGGCGAGGAATTCACCTTTGGCAATCAGCCTTGGCCTGCAAAGCCTGAAGACAAGGAATTTGCGGAAAAGTTCTGGCCTGTCGCCAGCAAGTTGCTGTCCGAGGGCAAAGTCAAGGTCCACAATGTCAAGGTCAACCCAGGTGGTTTGAACGGGGTGCTAGAGGGCTTGGAGCTCATGAGGCAAGACAAGGTTAGCGGCGAAAAGCTTGTATACAATATCGCTGAGACTTCATAAATTATCCCATCGATGGTCGGGTTAAATAAACATCGATTTCCATGACAACAGAATTGGCCAGTCCACGGCTCTTGTTGAAAAGAGTCTCTCATTTGATCATGACAATCTTCGCTCGGGCGTTGACGTGGGACTAAAGTGAACTACATGTGTTGCATGCGCTCAACGGCGTACAGACGGCAAGTTTATGAGAAACCTCTAGAGCAGTTGACTTTGTGCAAACCTGTTTCACTGACGTAGTCAGTACCCACTGCAGATCACCTGCTCGGGTATATTAGATAGCTCTTCAGCACCTCTTTCTTGTAGATCTGTAGGATCAACTCAGACTTCTTTCCAAGGTTTCCTCAATTTCATATTCCCTTCACATATTGGCTCAGGTGAGAAAATCACATAACCAGTTTGCGATCCGACGTCAATGTTCCCTCTATACCTACTTGGGTATCCAATACAGTGTATTACTCATCTTCTCCAAGACTGAGTGGGGAAGCTTCGGAAGTTCCGACAGCTTGCTAATCAGCCTCGGCCGACAGGAATATACGTCATTAAGCTGCCGAATACTCGTTTACCTAGGTTTCACCTTTCTATTACCTATATATTTTGGTCGAATTTGGTACCTGAAGCAATTCAGGCAAATTCTTGGCTGAAACCTTTATTCGTTATTTTTTTCATCTCGTTTTATATCTAGTACTTATAACTACTTGCCGTCAAAATGGCTTCCCAATTGTTCTGGATTGGCCTCGGCAATATGGGCAGGGTAAGTTAAAAGCGCACAAAACACCATGCCTTTATTAATGAATATAGGGCATGTGCAAGAACCTTGTCGAAAAGGGGCCACTTGGTGGTTCGCCTCTATTGGTGTACAACCGGTCTTCCAAACGGTCCGCCGACTTGGCTGTCAAGCTAGGCAGCAAGGTCAAGGCGGTTTCATCAATTGAAGAAGGCGTCAAGCAAGCCGACATCATCTTCACTTGCCTGAGCAATGACCAGGCCGTCGAAGACGTCTATAGGACCATCTCGGCGCTCGGCAATATCAACGGAAAGCTATTTGCCGACTGCTCCACCATCCATCCCGATTCTACAGAGAAAGTCGCAAAGATTGTCACAGATGCTGGCGCCGACTTCGTCGCTAGCCCGGTCTTTGGGGCACCGCCAATGGCCGACGCAGGGCAATTGATCTTTGTGCCTGCCGGCCCCAAAGCTGCCGTTGAAAGGCTTCGACCCTACACCACGGGCGTCATGGGTAAGGCTGAGCTGCCCATGGAAGATGAGCCATACGGCACGGCATCTACATTGAAGATTATTGGCAACACATTTGTCTTGAACATGGTCACTCAGCTAGGCGAGGGTTTTACATTGGCCGAAAAGACAGGAGTCGGCGCTGCGAGGGTCAAGAAGTTTGTTGATGGACTCTTTGGAGGCCCTTACAGTGCATATGGTGAAAGGATGCTCAGCGGCGCATACCATAGTATGGAAGAGCCGTTATTCTCGGCAGACAATGCGATCAAGGACGCAAGCCACGCTGAGGACTTGGCCAAGACAGCCGGGATGGAAGTCAAGAATGCTACTACGGCTAAACAGTATCTTGAAGAGGTTGCTGAACATGCTGGTGGAGCAAAGGGAGATGTTGCTGCAATTTATGGTGCAGCAAGAATGAGAGCTGGGCTTGAATATGAGAATAACTAAACATTTCCATTTAGAGGAGCAAGTTGGTCAACGCACCGAATTTAATCTAATTACTACAGCACCAGTAGAGGCCGAAATGCGCTTAGATGTGCGCCCTGGGCCATTGCAGCATCAGCATTGTTTCTTCTCGATGTGATACGCACATTTCGATATCTTTGAACAAAGGTACTGCCCACCCTTTTGCAGCCCAGTGCATCCTCTCTGGTACCTTTAGGAAGATGGTGTAGTAAGACAGTAGCACCAGAGCATGATCTTCACGGTTTCGTATGTCTGTCAACATTAGCCCATCGAGTGAGCAAGCCCACAAGAGGACCATGCCAGGCTCAACGTGTGTCCCAGCAGAAGCCAGGATCCTAGCGCACATTTCAAGACCGTCGATACATTTATTGTAACGCATTAAATTGTCTTCATGTAGTTGAGCTGAAAAGGCTGCACGCAAGCGCGTAAGAGCCGAGAATGTATCCAAAGGAAGCAGAGAGCTGGCAAGTGATGGCAGGCTGAATAATTAATTAGAACACGCTGTTCCAAGGTAACAAAGTAGCAAAGTAATATTTATAGCAAAGTTTCTCACCTGCTGTCGTCGACGTCAACGCCCCAGATACCTTGAACCATGGGAGCGAACTCGGTGTTTATAAGACGCGGGAGGAATGGGTCCAGCAGTGCTTGCAGCCCGCGTATAACGTTGAACAGTTCCAAAATATCAGCAATTGGCTCTATTAAACGTTCATTTTCAGATCGAGTTGGTAGAGAGTAAACAAAGACAACGACGATCGAGGCAAAACAATATATTGGCCTCCAATTGCTCGAGGTGGGGGTTGAAAGAGTTGCTCGAAACTCCCTCAACGCCTCGGCCTGGAGAAAAGCTGCCATGGTCAGGTATTCTTGTCGGCTGTTTGGCGTGAGAAAGGCCTTGTGTATAGCAGCAAGAGACAGTATTCCTCGTCTAACGTAGCCAACCTGATAGCCACTCCGCGGGATGACAGCCAACCACACATGACGAATATCGTCCCGCAAGGACAAGGAAGAAGCCGTCATGTTGCAATAGTGGTGCATCAGCTCGAATTCCCGGATGTGGAGTGTTTCCGAAAACGATCTCGAGGCAGCGTCAAGCCCTCCCAAGATTGCTGACCAGTCAAGGGACCCATCCTGCCCGTGCGCTGCCGTGGTGCCATCGCGACGATACTCCAGAAAAGGACCTGTTTTGTTTGAAGGCAGAGACGACGCTTCAAAGCTGCAGGTGATGCCGCTCCGTCGACACTTTGAACAGGTGGGGTGCTGTTCATCGCACTAAACACGGGTCAATGCACAGCTCCGGCAAGACCGTGTAGAAAGACAACATGAAAGCAGACCTTTACTTTTCTGCGTTTGCAGCCAAGACAGCCTTTGCGGGACTTTGTGTGCTTACGCTTGGGCAACATGGCGGCTGGGTCGGATTCATACGCATTTCGGTTGCGATGCGAAAAGGTGGAAAGGCTCGTAGCAGAGGCTGATAGTCATTTATTTAGGAGGTACAGTTATCCTCTATCGCACCCACAAGGTCCAGGCGTGCTAGCAATTTTGGCCTTCGCTTGGCTCGCTTGGGGAGCGCACTAATGCGATTGGGCAGCCAACTGTCCATTTTGCGGGGCTTTCTATAGCGAAATTGTAATTCTACAAATCGAGTTGGCCCTGTTTACTAGCCGCACGCACTGGTCCCAGGCAATTGACACTGTCCCGTGGCACCGCTCCCGAATTGATTGCAATATTCACTCGGTTATGGACCCGAAGTTCTCGGGTCAAATTGTTCAAGCAGATTCAACGACGGTAAGCTTCTGAATTACCCGGATCCAGCAGGCCATTCGATTCTCAAGTATTTTCAGGAATGGGTATATAATGAGTCGCAAGACCGCACCACAAGCATGATCTATATCTCCGCTCATTTCATTTCAAAGGCCCTTGCATACACTTCTTCCTGATCCAATGGCTCGCTACGTTTCAGCAATATCAGTGCTCCTGGGCGCAACCGCCCTCGGGTCTGGGTCAGCAGCCAAGTGCGGCGGCAATAGTTCGACTACTTATGCCATTCCCTTGGCTGCAGCTACCGGCGCTGTTGATGTCGAGTTTACATCGACCAACGCAGTGCCTGATGCCCCCAAGCTGTCAGCCATCAACAGCAGCTCTTTTGATTGGTGGTACTTTGACACCGTTTCTCGGGGTGGTGATCAGGGGCTTGCCATCTTATTCAACGCAGGATTGAGCTCAGGTCTGCTCGGAGGAAACAACGAAACCGTCCCATACTTTTCGATTTCTGGGCTGCTTGAGAATGGCGAATACTTGAATTACGTTGCATGGGCCGAGGATGATGGCGCCATCATCACCACAGGATCCGATGGTTCCTCCAAAGCCGTCTGGACAGGCACGGGAGGCAGTTGGGTTGCTACAGCCAACATGGGAACATACACTATAAGTGTCAACGCGCCGCAAGTCAACGGGACCATCTCTTTCAAGTCGGTTGCACCAGCACACAATCCTTGCGGACCTATCCAAACTGGTAGTGATCTCCTTGTGGCGCCCAGTATTGGGTGGACGAACCCTCTGCCTGATGCTGACATAAGCGTTGATCTCGTGACCACTACGGGTCCTGTCAAGTATAGCGGTGTTGGATATCATGACAAGGTATGCATTCTTGTTCCATTCGCATGAGCTTTCATCTGACTATTCTGCGTCTTTAGAACTGGGGCAGTCAGCTTTTCCCGAGTACATTCAACTCATGGTACTGGGGACATGCGCGCGCGGGTGCGTACAGCGTGGTTTGGTTTGAGGTGTTGGCCCCATCCAATGATACACACTACAGCGGTTATTTGGCCAAGGATGGTCAGATACTTCACAGCGCTTGCGGTGCCGAGTCCATTACCGTCCGACCTCTTGACACGGCCTATCCCCGGGGCGACGACGAAAGCTGGCCAAGTGGCTACACCATCGAGATGGAGATTGGAGAGCAGAAGGAGCTTTTCACAATGACAGTAACCAATGTTGGCATTTTGAATGATGCGGCTTTGGCTCACCGATATGTTGGCACTGCCAATGTCTTTTTCCACGGCGAGGAATTTAGCGGCATTGGGCAATGGGAGGAGTTGTGGCTTCCTTATGTATAAATGGTCCTGGCTAATCATCAAAAGTCTGTGTATTTATTTATGTTGAAATAGGAGCCCAGCCTCCTTCTTTTCGGGCTTCACGCTCCACTATAGACTAGATACATATACCTTTCTCTACTCCCATAGATACGTACAGATACTCAACCAACTCATCAATCACTTCACTCACCATAACCTCGTTCATCTCAACAATTTAGACATGATACCGTTCATTATTGTATTATAGCACACCTTGGTATGTATAATCCGCTATCCAATATTTAGCAGGTGTCCGTATTTGTTGTCTCACTGGCGGCCTCCGCTAAAAGTGTAGTGTGGCAGGGATGAGTGCCGGGATCCGGGACCCATCTTTCCTCGTAAAAGGTCATCGTCGGCCCGGTCCACAGCTTGCTCATACGATCTATCTCAATATGTCTGTACAGTGACTTACCTAGGTATTGAGACTCCATATATGTACCCTGTATACTATAATAGCCACGAGGGCTACTTATATCCATATCCGAGTAATCCTTGTACCAGCTACATTGCTTGCATGCAAACAACCAACAAATGCGGATCTAGGCAGAAGGATCCTAGCTAGTATCTATCTACACTTCTTTGGCCCGAGCCAACAAACGTTCATTCCTTTCGGTTAATCCCTCGGACCCATTCAACTCAGCTGCCACTTCACGCGGTGGTGGCTACATATTTAACCAGGACATGAACTCGGGCGCTTCTTTGTGAACTAGGGCTCAGCCGTTCTCACCATCTCCCAAGACAAACTTCATCAGAATGACTCTGCCAATCTTCAATTTGAACGCTCCTCGGAGACTGCCGCAACAGCCTAACCCAAACGCGGTCCGTGACTACATTCGTCAGACCCTCATCACCAGGCTGGATACAACTTCTACCTTTGCAGACGAAGTAGCCGCAAAATGGCCTGTTCGACGATCATATGAACTCTACGCAGCTTCATCCGAGAATCTTGGCAAAGTTTTTGGCCAGGAATTAGGGCCTGTCCTACATCGTATAGTACAAGATGATATTCGCGAAGACTGGTGGAACTCTTACGACGCACTGCTACGGTCAGGTATGGTTCATTGTGTCGAGCTTGAACTCTGAGCAAGATTAACAATTTTATAGGATTCTTGGCCATTTCTGTTACCCTGTCAATCTATTTCTTCGTTTGTGCATGCCGGGGATCGACTCTTCGGGAGGCTCGCTGTAAGTTACCCTCCGTACCGTATGATCATTTCAGCCTTTCTGATTGCGCGCTGTGGTAGACTGGATGAAATATTTCTTTTGGACAGCTGGTCCAATGACGCTGACATCCGTTCTGCTATGGCCCGATTGGCAATTTCATTTGGGGTTTCTTTTATTTATTAGTCTATTGTGCACCGCAGCAGGTGCGTTCATTGGAGCCATTGCATGGGCAGACTCGCTTGCCGAGAGGCAAGAGAAGCAAAGGTCCTGATTAAAAAAGCGCAACTGTATGTCATAGACATGACAGGTGTTAGCAATCGGTGATCTGCGTGGTCTGGTCTTTTGGGGAATCGCCAGATGGTAGCCAGGCAGCTAAAACCAATATTTAGTGCAGACTGGGCGAAACAGCTGATGCAAATGCATGGAAGCTGGAAATAACACCGTTTTGGGATGCAGAACCAACAACATCTAACGGTTCCATCTTGGCTGACTCATAATTCAAGATTCAAGTGAGAAGGTGACAGAATTGAAGTGAATACGTTTGGTCGTAAACTGTACAAAAGAAATGTTGTTATTTGGATACAGGTCTCCAAAGAACCATCTAATTTTTGAACTGGGTTTCTTCTTTCAATCCTACCAATCTAATGCACTGAACATGAGTCTTTAGTGTCTGCAACACCTTAAACTTTTCACTTTCATATGACTTCGTTCAATAAACCTTTCACCCAGACTAATATCAACATGCCTTGGCTCGGCGCTTAACCATTATTTTTACCCCTTTTGGCGGGAAGATGAATTCCAAAAGCCACTTATTCGTCAGCCTATTCGTCTCTGAGAATTTTACGTCATAGTTTGTGAAGAGGTAGGAGATGAGCATCTTGGGCTGGAAATCTACCAGGTAACGACCTGGACACGAGTTGCGGCCGCGTCCAAATACGAGCAAGTTTGATGTTGATAGGAAAGAGTGAGGGCTTCTGATGCCCTCAGCATCGATCGAGGGTGAACTCTTCTCACCACCAATGATAGCAAGCTCTAATGAACTGCGCCGCAAGTTGGGTCACAAGATGGACATACCTGATAAAGACGCGGGCAGGGTATGTGCGTGGGGGAATCCATATCATTGATTATCAAATGCATCATAACAAGGTTGGGCTGGGAACAAGGGCAGAGCTGAAGGATTTCAACCATGTACGATTATTCATCTAGACTAGTCTTGGCATTCATCACAGCATGAGGGCTACTTTAATTCATGTTGGTGGACAAAGAGGTCCTTGATCCACATTACAGGCGGGACTAACAGTAGTGTATATAGTAGCGTAAATACCAGCATCCACGCGGCGCAATTCCCATTTCTGCCCTTGTCGCCATTACAAACTAAGCCCTATACGGCGTATAGGAGACCCAACAGCAAACAATGTTCCAACGCAAATTAGAGGCAAGCATCAACCAACCTCTATTTCATGGCTCCCTTTCCTCTTTGCCTCAAACGCATCCGTGATCTGCCTACTCAAGAAATTCTCCCTGCCCTGATTTTCTCATGTTGAACACCAAAATGCAATTTGCTCACTCAGGGATCGATCGCTCCGCACTAATGCTGAGATCTTTCGGCATCGAGGCGGCGTTCCTCGCCTTCTTTGTCGCCATCCTCGGCACCATTCCACAGGCCATATTCAAGCGTGCTTGCGCTGTGATGCTGCTGGCCGCATTGACATATGCGATGGAAAACTCGATTGTACCTCTGTGCAGGTCTCGACCTCACTGGGCTGCAACCGCAGCTTCGCTGCTTTGGGTGCAATTCCTCAGTGCCTCGAAAATCATAGTGGTGTCTCGAGTTCAGATGGCTCAAGTGGCTCCTAGACACCGATCCGCTCTCGCCCGGGCCAGGTCGGTCACTGGTCTACTCTGGAACATGCGGCGCAATGGCACCCAGTGGCAGGTCAAGAATGTGCCCTCTGTCAAAGGCCTGCAAAAGCAAGGTCGCGTCGATTTCATTCTACGACGTTTTGCTGTCACGATATCCGCCTACCTGTTTGTCGATATTGTCGTCTCATTGCCTCCGGCTGACCCAGCAATGGTACACGTCGACAAGGCCGCCCTATTTCCTCCGCACGGATTGTCCTTGGAGGATCTTATATTCCGAGCCATTATGACGGCCTCGTATTTTCTCATGACGGGCCTACTCAACCTCTGCATGGCGAACGTTGGCGCCATTATCTCTGTTGCCACTGGACTGAGCAGACCCACCGAATGCCCACCCTTGTACGGATCCTTCGCCGACGCCTACTCGGTTCGTCGTTTTTGGGGGTCAGTCCACTCATCAAATCCCTTGCCCCGAGACATGCTCCCTGCCCCAATGCTTGATGCTAACTTCATGTTGCAGAATCTCCTGGCATCAGATGTTCCGCATCTTTCTGACTGGTCATGCCAAACTGATTATTGATGCTGTGTTGCCATTCTCGCGTCAATCTGCCATGTCCCGATATGTGCGGCAGACGGTTGCTTTCTTAATCTCCGGTGCAATTCACTACCGCGCAGAGCAACTAATGGGCGTACCAGACAAGGAAAATGGTGCCCTTGTATTCTTCATGATGCACAGCGCCATCATCATATTGGAGGATGCTGTGCAACCTCTCATCTCTGGAATATTACCTCGGTCTCTTTCTCGCCCGTTGGGCTATCTCTGGGTTGTAGCCTTTTTTGTCTGGACAACTCCTCCCTGGATGTATCCAGGAAGTAGGCTCGGGATTGATCCAGCTGCCCTGCTTCCATTTCGAGTCTTGGGACCGTTCATAGCAAAATAATTCATATCTTGGAGGATAAGAAAAGCTTTCTCTATAAAGCTTAGAGTTGTACATTGGCGACCAAAAATGGCTCTAGGGGTGTTTCGATGAAGACGGATCAAATTGCACAAATGCTAGCGAATTTGGTAGCTTGTGTCGGGAAACTATCATTCATTGACCGCTGCAATGACATGAAGCTCAAACTGGGCCAATCGGCATTGTATTACACACGCCGGCTGGTCACTCGGCTTAGCGATGACTTGGGCCGAGCCAGCGCCTATAAATATACTAACCAGTCGGACCCACTTATGCAACGCACCCCCTTTTGCAACAGGATTCCCCGCAAAACAGTGATTTTTCAATCTTTTATAATTAATTAACAAAAAATGGTAAAAATAAGGAGAAACTTATTTTAATATCTTTTATAAATAACATAATAAATATTATAATTATTTTAATATTATTATTTTTAGTTAAGCTATAATAACTTATTTTAATATATACTTTTTAAAAAATACAAATTTTATTTTATAAATTTAATAAATAAATAAATAAAATTTATATTAATAAAATAACTTTAATTATACTTAATTATACGTATAATAAAAGTATTAAATTTAATTTTAGCTTTAAAATAATACGTTTTATAATTTTTTAATTTATTTTAAAACTTTAAAATAAAACGTATTTTAAAAATTTATAAAAAATATAATATTAATATTTATTAAAGATTAAAATCATTATATATATATTTTTAAGTTTTAAATATAATATATTTAAGTTTTAAACTTATATTATAAGTATTTATAAAGATAAGCATATTTCCTTGAATTTAAAATTAAAACTTTTAATATTTTATGCTTATAACCTATTATAAATAAAATATAAATATTTAATTAGCATTATTATATTTATTTTTTATTATATAACGTTTATAATATAAAAATAGTTTTAATTTAATTTTCCTT
>NW_006917093.1:278283-406457 GCF_000516985.1 Pestalotiopsis fici W106-1 | reverse complement strand
GTTCAATCCACTCGCGGTCCCATCTATAATGCACGAGGTCGGCGACTACTCGTCGCGCCGAAGAGACATGACTCGAAATGGAGACATTTATTCGCCCAGGCGACATAATTGCAAAATTCACGGCATCGAGATATTTGCTCTCAGTAAAAACTTTTTTTTTTTCTAGTCTTGATTAGACTCACCACCATCATCGGAAAATTATCGTGTCGTTTAGGCTGGCGTTGAGCGCATTACAAGATGGGAGATATGACATCTGAGCTAGATGAAATTCGGCATGAAAGTCTCAGTATTCAAGTGGAAGAGGTCTCGATCAACGTGGCCCTAGCTCGTCGCGATGGACCCTTGGAGCCGATCGTATTCCTACATGGATTCGGTGGCAGCAAGGAAGACTACCTTGATATAGCCCTGAGCAAATCGTTCCGAGGCCGGGCCTTTATCGCTTTCGATGCACCCGGCTGTGGTCAAACGACTCTGGCCGACTACAGCAAACTTTCTATTCCCTTCTTGGTCAAGACGGCACAAACAGTCCTCAAGCAGCTGGGAATTCAGCGATTTCACATCGTGGGCCACTCAATGGGAGGTCTCACCGCCCTCGAACTGGCAACTCTGATGCCCGAATCTGTCCTCAGCTTTGTCAACATCAAGGGAAATCTCGGACCGGAAGATTGTTTTCTCAGCAGGCAGATTTTTACTTGGGCAGATGAGGATCCGGAAAAGTTCCTCAGCGCATTCATCACACGCAACTACCATTCACCTCTATTTTCTGCGTCCCTGTACGCCTCAAACGTCCGGTCCAAAGTTCGAGCCGAGGCAGTCAGGGGTATATTCGAGTCCATGGTACACCTGTCTGACGAGGGCAGGCTGTTGGAAAAATTCCTAGCTCTGCCTTTTCCGTGCATGTACATGTTTGGCGAGCAGTACAACACACTTTCATATCTCCCGACGCTCGAAAAGGGCGGGGTGCAGCTTGCCGAGATACCGCATTGTGGGCACTTTCCAATGTACTCGAACCCTGTCGCCATGTGGACTTTCATCTCTGAAATCACGTCAGCCAAGGTGGCATGAGCATACCTTGGATGTGGTCTAGAGAAATTGGCAAGGCGGTCTTTTGAGGGGACAACCATCAAATGTTAGGCCAGTGTATAATGATGTCAAGGTAGCGAAAAGAACATTGGAGATGTGGCGGTTGTTGGGTGCAGTATAGGGGTAGTTGCAGTGATACCCAGGCAGAGCACTCGTACTGTGTTTAGGTACCCCAAACATCTCCTCGAGTATGTGAAAATTTCGATTTATTCCACGCAAGAGTATAACCCAATGAAAATGTTTCAGCGTTTTCCAAGCAACAGCATTTTTCGGGCTCCCGTGGAAATATGTGCCAGGGGAACTTGGCTGCACGCGTGTTTGCGTTCCGGTGGACGGACCCGGAGCCAGATTCCGGCGGACTTTCCTGTTAAGATTAGCGCCCAAGATTGGCCATGTCAGTGGCCGCTGACAGTCGACCAGCGATCTAGAGCGCTAGCGCTAGCGTGTGTTTGCCCTCTTCGGGTATGGACGGGTACTATACTCCGAGTCAAGGACCCGGTGGAAGTGATCATGGAGGACTATAGAGCTTCATGAGTAAAGGTATACAAATAGACTTCCTACAGCACACAATTTGGATCGTTGTTCGACAGTAAATTGAACATTTCGGAACTATCACTCTTCCCTGAGATCTTCTACACGTATTCCAAATTGCCAATCATGGCTTCCTCAAACACCATTACTGTTACTCTTGGTCAGATCGCCAAAATGATTGATCACTCTCTCCTCCACCCCACCATGACCGATGCCGACATTCTGGAAGGCCTTCGGATTTCCAAAAAGTACAATGTCGCCACTGCCTGCGTCAAGCCGTACTTGATCCCCATGGCCAAGAACGAGCTCGACGGCACCGACGTCCTCGTGTGCCCCGTCATTGGCTTTCCCCACGGCAACAGCACCACCGACGTCAAGGTCTACGAAGCCACAGCTGCTGCCCAGGCCGGGGGCAAGGAGATTGACATGGTGATCAACATTGGCAAGGCGCTCGGCGGCGACTGGGATTATGTCAAGACGGAGATTGAGGCCATCAACAAGGCCGTTACCCAAAACGGCGCCATTCTCAAGGTGATTTTCGAAAACGACTATCTCCAGGAGGAACACATTATTCGTCTGTGCGAGATATGCTCCGAGCTAGACGTTGCCTTTGTCAAGACATCTACAGGCTACGGATTCGTCAAGCAGCCCAATGGACAATACTCTTACAAGGGCGCGACGGTACCTCATCTTGCTCTAATGCGCAAGCACTCCAAGCCGGGGGTTCAGGTCAAAGCGGCGGGAGGCGTAAGGACACTGGATGACTTGTTGCACGTCATGTCCCTCGGCGTGACGAGAATTGGGGCCACGGCAACCATAGCCATCATGGAGGACGCTGCCAAGCGTGGCATCACTAGTGAGCCGACCACGGTCGAGTTCAAGCCTATTGCCGGAGAAAGCTCTGGGGGATATTAAGCGGATGATGTACGCAGGCTTCAGGTCTCGGACTTTTGAATCAGTCGTAATGTATTATTTATCAAGACCACGGTGGATTATGAAGATTTCAGAATGATGGAAAATTAGAATGACCTTAGGACTCCTCGCGCCCACGCCCACGACAGGTTCTTGATCAAGTAGTAGCTACCCCAAACTTCGTTTCAATACTAATTTAAATTCGCTCTCATTACACAAAGCAGTGTTCGTGGCCATCTGCTCCGTCCCACTTGAAGATCTTTTCGGTTCTCCATTCGGCTGGAGCGAGCTATCCTGCTGCTGTCCGCTCGTCATTCTTTGTAGTTGTATAGGAGCAGAATTTCCATATTGCCATGTGACTTCGCCCTTGGCAGTAAAACATGTCCTGACCATGAGCCGGCGCACTGAAGGCAGACATGAACAAATAACGCCAACAAAAACCTCGCTTGCCGACCAGCACCACACGTCAACGTACTCGCCTGGAGGAAACGTTAGAACGAGTGGAACTATGAGCAGTACTGGTCAAATGAAATTGATACTCACGGGTCGGATTATGACTGGCACCGAAATATACTATGGATCGCAATAGAATCGCGCTAATTATTGTGACGCTGAGGTAGAATATTTGTCAATGACTTCTAAAACGCGAGGACTTGTCAAATATTCTTACAGCATTCCCAGTGAAAACATGAAAAAGACTTGAATCTTGGAGCTGATTGGCAGTGACAGTTTGACCAGTATAGGTGTAGGCAAAACAACCACCATCAGATCCTGTAGCATGTTGATAACAGAGCCCGACAAGGCAAGTTGGTGGATATCGACACAAGTAGCATCGCTTGCCACGTTTGAAGCTGCCCAGATGCTGTTGATGGGCCAACATTGAAAGATGAAGACGGCATTGTATGCCACCCCGAACAAGATGTCAAAGGTAATCATTGCATAAACGTAGAATTTGAAAGGGGTCTGGGGAAAGATCCTGAGGTAAAAGAAGAGTGCACTCAGACGGATGAGAGTGATTGAAACACCGTAGAAGAACTCTGCGCAGTATATCAACTGCGACAGAGAGACTAGTTAGTTCCACACTTTCAAGCATGGCGTCAAAAGTCAAGAAAAACAAGCGCTTACAAGTCGTACCATGGATACATCGCTGTCTGGTAAATCCCACGCGTCCCGTCCCAAGCCATGAGATGACACTACATGGTTTTCAGCGACGACATCACGTACCGCAAATGATGGCAGAGAGACTGCACTACTTACGGGCAAAGCCAAGTGAGGTGCCGCAGACTATGGCTACAACAGCAACGCTCAAGGTGGAGTCGTCTTTACCCCAGTGATGCGAACTTATGCGTTCGATGCAGCGCATCACAAAGATTGTAGTCATGATGGCGATGATGGCTTCGCTAAGATGCTGTACGCTCATGGTTTGGTCCATTGAGCTTCTGGAGGCCAAGTTTCTTTCACACCAGGATTGGCCAGAATCTTGAATCTGTTTCTACATTTAGTAAGTGGTAGAGGTGGTGATTTCTCCATTGTCACATACATTGCAATGAAAAAATCTTTCTGTCGAGGCCATTGTGGACAGCGACGTGTTCACGAGAGGTAGACGTAGAATTTCGCACACGACTGATTATTTCGGCTTCGCCATAGGTGAAAGTGAAGGGTTCAGGTCGTTTGACCTGAATGGAATCGCTCGTCTAGATGACACATTATATGAGAATACCCGGCTCATTTTCTTTGCACGTCTTGTGGTGTGTCTCAACCTCGGCCGTGGCACGGCCCTACTTGCCCAGCTCCAGGTGCATCCAGGAGACATGTTGTCCCAAGGTGCCAACAGGATTCCACCTATCATTCGTGCAATGGTGACCAAATTGAAGGAAACAAGACATTATAATATCACAACGGCCACACGCAGATCGCAACCAATCCGACGATTCGAGGCATCATTCTTCCCCACTCAAGTGCCGAATATGCAGCCGGTGCTCGAACGGGGAAGATTGGCTTGGTTCGATTTACCGTGCGCAGGAACCGAGCCGTCGATCCCCCGGATTCTGTTTTGCAGGAAGGCTCTGACCCGGTTTTACCCCAGATGTCAGAGAGCTCGGCATGTGTCAGGCAAAGTTTCTAGCCCGTGATTGGATCTGGGGTGCAGGCTGCATGAATGTTGATGAATGTCATTCACAGGTAGGGTTACAGCAAGTCCACGTACCTGGCAAGCTGGTATTTATGCCCCATTTCGATGTTGATATTGTGGGAAGGCCCGACCAAGCGCACCCCGAAGTTCCCGAAAGGGTTTGCGAAGAAGTCCGCAGTTGCGTCTAATAGAGAGCATAGATCGTGGGGATCACGGAGAATACGGGAATTATAAGAATTATAGTTCGGGGGGTTGTGGGAATCGTGGGGAGTAGTCAAGGTCCCTCTAGGGGTCCTGGGATATTGTGGGGATGGCCCTAGGGATTGCTATAGCGCCTTTTGGTAGGCCCTGAAGAGAGCAAATACGCAAATTTGGGTCACTTTGACTAACAACCACCTTGAAAGATGTACCAACATACAACATGAACTTGGAGCTGGCGTTCCAATCCAGTCTAGCTAGAGGCAACCATTCAAGACATTCTCTGCTTGTTGGATACGGATTTCGTATTCGAGTCCCATATTCGCAATGCAGTTATAAGTGCCATGACAACCCAAGAGTCCCGCGTCGTAATTCGAGTCGCGTCTACAAGAAACTCCAAGCTGAGCACTTTGGATAGGCTCATGCTGCTTTCGTTGGCCCACGTCGCCACCACCTGTTTATCCTCGTCCGACTGAACCTCGGCACCGTCCTTGCCTGCACCCGTTCCTGCATACCGCACCAACTCCCAGTGCAAAACCCTGCTGTCTCCCAGCAGCGAAGTTTTCGTCTCTGCATGGGGCAGCCACTCGAAAGTGACAGGCTGTCTGCTCTCGTCTTGGACGACGAACCGATGCGCGCCGCCCTGCTGGGCAATCTCTACCGTCTTTTCTTCCGTTGCCGTGGGGCTTCCCGGAAGACGGAGCTTGGCGGTTGTCGAGTGAACGAGCACGTTGGAATCGACACCGGCCAGCATGGCCGAGTCCTTGGCCGGTCCACTGTGCAGGACGACGTCGGGTGCGCGCCCAAAGCCAGAGTGCGTCGTCACCGCCAGTAGAGGGTCCTCTCGATGTTCTCCGATTACATAGTGATTACCGAGACCGTGGGCGGAGCGATAGAGGGAGAGTCGGGTGGGGAGCTCGACGACTTCTGTTGGCGCTGCACCTTTCGTGTGTTCCGGTGGACTCTCTCTCATATGCTCCGTGTCCACCACATGTTGCTGGGTGTCTTCCTGGTTTCCCATGGTGCGTCCTGACCTCTCAGAATTAAATGAATTCGGACAGTCTCAGATGTCTGTTTCTGTCGACAATAAATCTTGCGAAGAGGCATATGGTGTCACGGAAAGAGACGGATCTACTTGAGGGCGGCTCCTTCAAGGTATATGATCAAAAATTGAAGATGCTTGGCTGACGTCTCGATGTAGTCATGTGCTGAAGAGGGCGCAAATCAGGTTTTGCTGTGCCCCTTGAGTAGATTCATTCGTTTTAGGACCAATTGGCAACTCGGATGAATCGTTGGAGTCGCGTATCGTTACCGAGTGAGAAATGAATTATGGGTCTCACTCGATTTTCAGCCAGATCAAGTCGCAGTCTGAATTAGAAATAGTGCAGCCTCCATGTCAAGTATCAAAAGCAACAGCAGTATGTACTTACTAAAGACAAATCACTGAGGCTTCGCATGAGGGCAAACGCCTGCCGACAAGTCACATTTACTACGTACATCTAGAAAACGTGGATGTGACGTTGTGGTTTCGTCGCCGTTTGCCAAGTTGTGTTCATATGAATAGTCGTGTGGGCTGGTCGTTTTGTCCTAGCACCTCTAGAGAGTCGCATTCAACAGACATCATGCCCTCGTCTGCTTATGCTGCTTCCACAATTTGCGGTTAAAGTTGACGCACAATCATTCTTGTAATCGTCTATCCTTGAGCAGTAAAATGTCGAGAGTTCTCCGCCCCAAACTACGACTTCCTAGCTTTGCGAACCTCGGAAACATTTTCGACTTCTGCGCATCAAGGTCTTCTCAATACGTCCAACACTACAATCGTAGGCCGCTAAGTCAGCGGAGAAACGGGGGTTATGAGCATTACAGGCCCTGCGGGGAATGTGGGAATCGTGGGGAGTCAGTAAAGAGATTGCGGGGAGTGCGGTGGGGATTGTTACAGCATTGCGCGGCGATACACGTCAAGAGAGCAAATACTCAAGATTGATTTCGACGATCAAGGCTGTGCAAACAATTCCGGCTCATCCCAAGATTGCGTATATAATCTGATTCTGAGCATGAGCATGATTCTGAGGAACATCAATCGGAATTCTTCAGACTATCATCCATCATCATATTTGTACCAGTAAATAGCCGACTTGCTTATTCCATACAATGACCACCTCGTTTGGCGACGTTCAAATCATTTTCGGCGACCCGAGACAACCAAAGGCGTTGCCTCTGAGTCATCCAAAGGCCAGATTTGGCGAGTTTGGAACTTTGACAAAGGTGTTGCCCAAGGGACACAGGGTCAAGAGTGATTCGCTTCCCCTGCCTTGCGATATCCTATTTGAGCGAGACATTCCAGTCAAGGTCAGTCTTCTCCACAGACTCTTTCGAGTTGGAGCACAATGCTAATGATAGAAATCAGCTCCGGGACGGCACTCAAATATACGTGGATGTATATCGCCCCCACAATTCGCCAACCACTTGTCCAGCACTGGTCGCATGGTCACCATACGGCAAACAGGGCGGCCGGGGTAACCAGGTTCTGGACGATTTTCCCTTTCGCATGGGTGTACCCCAACATAAGCTTTCAGAATTACAAAAGTGGGAAGGCCCAGATCCTGGGTACTGGGTCCAACACGGCTACGCAATTGTGAACCCGGATCCACGTGGGGTCGGCAAGAGTTCGGGCAACATTTACCAGTTTGGGTCCCAGGAGGGTCGAGATGGTGCCGATGTTGTCGACTGGATTGGCGAGCAAGAATGGTGCTCGGGCAAAGTTGGATTGAGCGGCAATTCTTACCTTGCCATCTCTCAGGTATAGCAAATTCTTTGTATTGAAGATGATGTAGTGTTCTAATGTTTCTTAGTGGTATATCGCTGCCGAACGACCAAAGCACCTTGCTGCTATTGCTCCAGTAAGTCAATAATCACTCCACAATACCAGCAGTCCCTATATTGACAACTTCTTCAAGTGGGAGGGTTTTACCGACCTCTACAAGGAAGGCAACAGGGGTGGTGTGGAGAGTGTTCCTGCAAGTAACTTTACCTTGAAGCTTCTTCAAGTCAACTTTGGCGAACAGTCTTGGGAGAATACGGTAGCCATGGGCCTGGAGCACAAGATACATGGTCCCTACCATGATGACAAGAAAGCTCGAGTAGAGGTAAGCCGAGCACCTGTGCTCGACACGGTTCAGAATCACTAATCATTCTGTAGAACATAAATGTTCCCGCATACGTGGTTGCAAGCTGGTCGAACCCGATTCATACATATGGGACATTTTGCGGATATCACAGGCTCAAGACTGACAAGTGGCTTAGAATCCACGATGCATGGGTAAGCACAAATGAGCTATACACCGGAAACCGGGCTGATTGCATCTACAGGAATGGCCAGACTATTACGAAGACGAAAACATTGCAGACTTGCATCGCTTCTTTGATCGTTTCCTCAAGGTAAAACGCACATTTTTGAGATATAATCGCTTTATACTGAGAATTGTTGTAGGGTTTGGATAACGGCTGGGAACAAACACCCCGTTGTCGCTATAAAGTTCTTGACACCGCCATGCCGACTCCTAAACGCATTTCGTATTCAGAGTCCAACTCATTCCCGATTGAATCAACAAAGCCATTGAAACTCTTTCTGAATGGCAAGAGCCACAAGCTGGACGCAGTAAAACCGGCACCCCATCAACGGCAGTACGCTGCTTCCACCGAGCACGTCCGATTCACTTACACTTTTGAATCCGACACAATTCTCTGTGGGCCTTTGGAACTATTTTTAAAAGTTTCTGTCACTGGCAACGACGACTCGGACATTTTTGTCGCGTGCGCGAAAATCTGCCCCAGCGGCACGGCGAGGAAACAGCTCGTGGTGCCGTATGAGAAATGGTACCAGAGCCGCGTCATTCGCGGGGCGTACAACCTGGGCCTGGCTCCGGACGCGGGAGCCCTCTTCTACGCCGGGCCCACGGGCCAACTGCGCCTCTCTCGTCGCCAACAGATGCCTGACCACCAAGTCCCTGGGTTTCCCACGTTTCGTATGGATAAGTACGCACCGCTGCCGCCAAACCAAGTGGTGCCCATCCAGATTCCCATGACGCCCATCGGTATGCGCTTCTCTCGGGGAGAGACTCTGGAGATTCGTGTCAGCGGCACAAATTCCGCAGTCTTTCCGCCCGTGGATCAGGCCACTCTTGACGTCCAAGGTTTGACCGATGTGAATGAACATGCTGTCATCACTCTACATCTTGGTGAGGAAAGTCATGTTTCATTGCCCGTGATACCCTCTGCCTCTTTGGGGTAATAAGAAAAGTGCAGGTTGGATGAAATCGAATTCGTGTCAACTTCCTGTAGTCTTTCCGATGTTGAGTTATATGGCAGTCAAATGCGAGTTGTGCAAGGGGGTCATTATAATTATTTGATTCAAATGAGGAAAAAAGGCTTCCAAGAGAGATAGAACTTTATCATCCGTACACTCTATATTTTGAAATTCATTGGTCCAAGCGAATTTGAATCTGTGATCCGCCGGGTACGCCATATCCACCGGAACTGCCAGATACCCCATCCACGGTCGAGGCTTGCACGAGTACTTAAGGACCCTTTTGGAGCTACTTGCCAATGGCAATTCTGCATTCTTCACCCCATTAGGCAATTAACCTTCGGTGTGATTTAACCTTCTCTTGATCGCATTTATCAGCCACGGAATCGAGGGGTATCTTCGGTAACCAACAAAACACCAACCATGAACGAAATACTTCCCGTACCATTAACATGCAAAGCCGGTGTCGTCACAAGACATCGGCCCGACTTCCAACTCGAAGTCGTTGAGGTGCCTGTCCCCGTGCCAGGTGGGTATATCAAACTCTCATTCGTCATCCTTCGCTAATTCTCGGCTCCAGGACCCAATGAGATCCTCATTCGTCTGAACGCAACGGGCATATGCTATAGCGATATCCACTACATGCTTGAAGACTTGCCCTTGCCGCGCATGGGAGATTATGGGGTTCGATCGCCTGGCCATGAGGGCGCCGGTGTCGTTGTCATGGTTGGGTCGCAGGTCAAGAATTGGAAAATTGGGGATCGTGCAGGCATAAAGCCTACGTGGGATACTTGCATGGCTTGCGAGCTATGCTGGGGTTCCCATGAATGTCATTGTCCGCAAGCTATACCTACGGGTCTCAAAGTTCCCGGTTAGTCTTTTGCCCTCCAACGTGTCCAAGCACTCATCTGCACACGCACGCACTGACACCTTTACATCAAGGAACGTACCAGCAGTACATTGTCAGCCCCGCCAGATATGCTTCTCCCATTCCTGATCGCGTCGACGATTATTGTGCAGGTCCGATCATGTGTAGTGGTTCGACTATATACCGATCTGTGAGTTACATCACGGCTACTCGATACCAAGTGTTTGATTATTGACCGTCGAGCCCAGATTGTAGAATCTGGCGTTCGCCCAGGCAACTGGATCGCCATTTTGGGCGCCGGCGGAGGTGTAGGTCACATGGGTGTTCAATTAGCAAAGGCCATGGGGCTTCGAATAATCGGCGTCGACTCTGGGGAGAGCAAGCGAAATTTATGCCTTGACCTCGGTTGCGAGGCTTTCGTTGACATTTCAACGACGAAAGAGATGGCATCAGAGGTGCGACGGCTTTCTTCAGGCCAAGGTGTCGATGCCGTCTTCGTTACGGCCACATCAGCATCCGCTTATCGCGCAGCGACTAGCATGGTTCGGGTCGGTGGGAGAGTCATGTGCGTGGGAATGCCAGCATCTGGGACGGCCATCGCCGGTGATGATCCCATGATCTTGATCTTGAATAACATCAAGATTATCGGTACTCTAACAGGGTCACTGAAAGATACCCATGAGGCCCTAGAATTCGCAGCACGGGGCCTTCTGAAGCCAGTCTACCAGGTCTTTAGTCTTGCCGACCTCCCAGAAGTTGTGAGTTCTTTGAGGCTTGGCAACGTGACTGGTAGATGCGTGATCGACTTTAATGCATAGGCATAGCTTGTGAATGATGTAACTGAGTAAACAATAAAAATGCCTGACCACGATATTCGTTATATAGTAAGTGGTGACAACAAACGTGCAAGTTCCAGTTGTCATGGCGCCTTGTGTCGTTGGTATTACATCACCCGGGCAAGTTGAATTTATTGTTCCGGAAAATGTGTAAAATTTGTGAGCGATCTGCCATAATTAGTAAGGGCAATGGTTGTATCAAGACCGGGCATGATTAGTATTGCAATACTTACGAGTATTATCCAAAAAGTCAATGGTGACTTCAGTCAAGCGGCTCCTCATCTTTGTTTGCAAGTCGATCGGCCCAATTGGAAATCCAGGGTATCGATCATCTGGCCCGTTTCCATTCTGTCGTGCAGTTGACGGTGTAAAGATGGCACCTCGAAAGTCGGCATGGCCATAGTGTGGTTTAATCTTGAGCCTTTGAGGCACACGCTGCCCAGTGGGATCCTCAAGTCTCCATGTCTTGGCACCGATATCTACCACAACACATGTGCGCTCTTCTGTCTTGGCGTCGTGTGTCCATATAGCTAGCTTCCAGGCATTTGTCGAATGCCTGACACCATTCACGCCAGTAGTGCTAGCACCACTCCCCGCTCCCTCCGACGATCCGGTCCCGCTTCCCGTCGTACTACTCGTTGAAGATAGGCTCTCTGATCGCTTGTGATAGCGATCGTAGCTACTCTGCGACAGCTGCCTCCATATCTGCACCGTGCCGCCTTTGAACTTTCTGGTTTGGTCCGAGGGCCATCCGTAAATCTTGACCTGACAAGTGTTAAGCTTGAACCGTGTGCCAGTAGCGTTGGGGTCCTCGGAAATATCTGGCACGATTCTCTGATATGTCAACAAGCTCATGAATTCAAGGAACTTGTCAAGGGAGCTAAAATGAAACGTAAAGCCCTCGTGTAGGTTGTCAAAGTGACAAGCAAAGGTATGCCCTGGATTAGTAGATGGGTTGAAAAAAGCATGAGGAATGAATGTCACTGTTTTCACAGCCTTGGTTTCTTTTATGACTGACTCAATGTCAAGTGTAATTCGCTCATCAGCTTGAATCTGGCCTGGCTTATCTCTGAAGAAGTATATATTCCCGGGATTCGGCCGCGCCATGCGTGATGTGCTGTAAGAGGTCTTCCATCGCTCGAGACCACAGTTCATCCAGTCTTGAGTGGGAAGACCTAGGTCTTGTCGATTCAGATTTATTCTTTGAAACTCTCCTAAGCAGGATCTCATAGTGGGTCGTTGGTCGGGAAATATGCTCAGCATGGCGCGGAGCTGTCGAATGGCGGCCCGGGTCCGTTGGTCCCCTTGGTCCTCCAAGGTTTGAAGGCGACCAGTGACTGCCGGGCGAAGTACCATATCGTGTGGCGAGGTTCCCTGCCAGAATGCATATTCGTCTTCGTCGTTACCTCTGACTCTGGACCGGAACAATCGAAGTTCGGACAGTCCAAACTCTATAAAGACGAGAACTTCCAGCAATACGCAAGCCATGGACCACACATCGTAAGCAAAAGTAAAGGGATTTGTGTTACTTCGTGGTCTGGTGACTTCTGGGGGTTGATATAAATTCGTCCCGGCTCTATGCGCTGCTGCTTGACCAAAGTCAATCAGGAACAACTTCATGACCCCGTTCTTGTCTTCCTTGATGACAATGTTCTCGGGTTTGATATCAAAATGACCGGAGCACTCGACCTCCATCTTGTCGATTGCGTCGTGCATGATGCAGACCGCTCGTACAACATCTAGACTCGCCTTCCACAAGGGATTGTCCAGCAAGCAGCCCGGTGTCGAAAGATGCGATCCCAGTTTTCGCAGCTCGAATTCATGTCCGAGATCGCGATCGTAGAAGGGGAATACAATTTCCACATAGGTGTAGAAACGATCCTTGTATGTCAGAGCAAATAGTACCTCGACAAAACTCTCGTTATCACGTCGAGCAAGGTGCATGGCAATGAGAGCCTCCTTTGCGGCTTCAGAAATGAGATCAGATCTTTCATGTTGATATTTGAATACTTTGCGAAAGAGAACTTGGTCCTGCAATTGTGTTAGCCATTTGTATTCTCCCGGAGCATACATCAACGAGCATTTACCCTTAGCTGCTCGTCTTCACAGCAAGATGGTTCAATCTGCGAAGTATAGAATTGCGGAGTAAGGCGCGTATTGAGCCTTGTCTGAGGGCACTCGAAGATGAAGGGCAGATTTTGAGTGCTATGATCGAAAATCACAGGAGCAGATGATCGTTGAAGTCTCGGAATGTTCAAGATGTTGGACTTTTCCAAGGCGGCGCTCTGAAAGACACGTTTTCGGCAAGCGAGACAAAGATCCCGAATTCTGGGAAACGAAAAGTCCTCCTTATCGAAAAAGGTGTGTGGACATTGGCTGGGGATGGGTGCGATGCGTGAGAAGCACGACGAGTCGGTTGGCTGCTGAGACCACGGCGCAATGGATTGTGCCGCGAATCTGACCACCTTGAAATCGGCTTGCGTGCAAAGATCGCCCAAGGCAAATAAACAGCCAGAAAGAATGAGGACGGCGAGTTCCTTGCGCTTCTTTGCGTCCTCTAGAATCCTCGTGTTGCGGGCCAATTCTCGGAAGCCGCTGCCGCGCTGACAGAGCTTACAAGTGCAACAAAGCAAACTGAGTACTGTATCGTTGGGGCCCAAGACTCGCTCTAGCTTCTCCCTGGTGGGCAGCAAATCTTTCTTGGTGTCGCCCGTCAATTCGATACTTGGATCGCGCTTCGTTGCGTTTTCCAGCCTCCGTAGCAGTTCGGTATTATTGCACTTGTTTTCTTCTGCATATTCGACAAAGAGTCGCGCAGCTTCCGACCCCTCGAGATCCGACATCAGCGAGGGGCGGGCCCGTTTGGAGTGACGAGGTTGGCGGGGTTGATTCACGGGAACCAAGTGAAGAATTACTGTACTGTAAGCAGACTGTAATTGGCATTTCAAGCATTGACCCAAGGGACGGGCACAAGGTTTTAATGATTGTACGTAAAGATGGAACGACCTCGGGAAATGTTGAAGTGTTTAGTGCCCCGCGCTGGTGGGCGATTCTCTAGCGCGGTGAAATAGCTAACAGAGCCGCGGGGGGGCTCCAAGCAACCAAGACACTGGGTAAGCGAAGCCCGGAAAGTCGGGCTGCTCTCAAACGGGTTCTAGGCACAGCTGTATTTGGGGGCTTTGAGCAAGGGGGACGGTTCGCGAGATAGGCGCGATCCAATCAAGAATGCCTGATGACGCCCAAATGTTCCAATTCTTGCATGGTGGCGCTGGGTCATTTCTTCAATGGCCTGGGAATTTCCTCACCAACTGGGCGGCGGGCGTTTGGAGGATCTTGGCTGGATTTTCCAAGTCAGCCTGGGCAGGCTGAGCGTTGGGAGGGCCTTTATTATTAAGACAACAATTTCAGCTCATCCGACCGCAGTTAAAGCATGGGTTCTTGATCTCGAGACCATGCGAGGTCCAGGCATTCAACACCATCATTGTGCTCTCGGAGAATGGCATCTGCACTGAGCCCAGAAGACACGGCTTCGTCTGCTGGTTTGCGGCAGCGAGTAGCTGGCTCGGATGACGATGCTTCTGCCGTGCCCTCCAACCACGCCCACCAACTCCCATTTGATGCTACCGATGCTCCCCATGATGCCGACCCCCGCGTTGATGCGCCACGCACGCTCACACAACGCGATGTTGCCGCCTTGATTATCAACAAGATGATAGGGACTGGCATTTTTACTGGCCCATACACGGTCTTGATCAACACGCAGAGTAAGAGTGTTGCCATGGGACTGTGGGCCGTGGGCTTTGGCTACACTATATTGAGGTATTGGTTGATTGCATCCCAACCACGCATAGAAAACGATCAGTATTGTTGAATACAATCGACAGCATGTTGATGTACCTCGAGTATGCAAGAAAGCTGCCATTCACTGGCGGCGAACTTGTTTACGTGAGTCTCCATCTGACATGAACGGGTTCATTTTCCATTGTTCGCAAGAGCTAACCGTCGCAAAGTTGGATGACCTTCTCAAGCCAAAGTTCCGCTTGTGGGCGTACACTCTATACGCCTTTTACTTTGTTTTTGTTTACACCACGAGCACCAATGCATTGCAGTTTGCGTCGCAAATCGTCCTAGCTGCGTATAAAAAGGCCGCCTGGAAGGAATTGCCACCAGGCGAGGTCAGCTTACATCTTTTGCGTTTCCTAGCTGTCACGATCACCACAGCGACATGCCTCTTGCTGTACATATCCAATTCGAAAAGTCGCTTGTTCAATAAGGCGACCGCTGCAGCAAAGATCTTGTCTCTGCTGATAATAGCAGGATTTGGTGCTGCTTATCTTCGTAAACATGGCTCGCACTCAAACTGGGCTTCGGATGATTCGCTTGGTGAAACCCTCCCGGACTACGATATTCACTGGGTTCCTGCGTTCATCGTCGTCTTGTATAGTTTTCATGGCTGGGAGAATGCCACTCTTGTTCGTTCCCGATGCTCTCTTTGATAATCGACTTCTACTAATAGCTTGGAAAGGTTGCGGGCGAAATTCCTTCTTTTTCGGTTCTCAAATGGGGATTCATTTGGGGAGTTTCTGTAGTAGGATCACTCTACCTACTCTTGGCCGGTATTCTCGTAAGTTTCTTCAATATCTTTGCATGAAAGGGGTCGCAATCTGCGTCCTCTCCACGGATTCTTCAATGTGTTTTGCTACTAAGACCTTTCCAGTGTGCAGCATTCGATTGGCAGCATGGCCCTCTACCCAACTATACGGCCACTGTAAGAAACACTTTTTGATCCTTGCCAGCAACGGTATTTCTAACACTGCATCAGTATTTTAGCACTGCAACAATGCCCGAGGGACAAGTATCGGAAACTGCTGCTGTTGCAACAGCTGTCTTGATCGCGTTGTCATCCATTGGAAGCATGCTGAGTGTCGCTTATACGGGTGTTCGAGGTATGCATCTACTTTGAGATCTTTATCTTTTCCTTGACTAACCTCATAGCAGTCAAGCAATCCATAGGCTGGACCAATATTCTTCCTTGGTCGTGGCTTTGGAGACGAACGGGGCCTTTGCGACCCAAATACTCATGGCGTGATGTTGACCATGGGCAGCGCAAAGTCGCCCTCATCTTTGACCAAGACGCGCTCACCCATCCTGGGTCCCCCGAGGGCGGCGTGCTTTTGTATTGGCTTACTACGATAGTTTGGATTTGCTTGTCAGCCAGCTCCACAGACACCACTTATGCCGTCAATTTTGCTGGCAATATGTTGGTTTATGGGCACTTTTTCGTTGAAGGTGAGCTGACTTGACTCTTGCTGGCTACGTGACGGTAAAATTAATGCATTTTTCAGGACTTGTAGGGATTGGCTTCATCTGGTTTGACCCCTTTCAAGACAGATTCCAAAATACCGGCTATCCTGCTTTAGACTGGTACAGGACAGAGAGCGATCGAAACCCTGCACCTTGGATGCGACAAAAGCCAGCTGAGAAGGGGCAATACTGGTCGCTTTACCGGTTGAAAGACGGGCCTTTGCAGACGCTGCTAGGAATCATCATACTAGCATTCAGTCTGGTCATTGTCATTTCCGACTTGTGGAGATCTGATGGAAGAACTGCGCTCGCGGTAGTGGGCGGCGTGCTCGTGGTAGGTTGGATATACTGGTGGGTCTTTGTTCGTTACGAGTCTGCAAGACATGTCTTCAAGTTTCTCGGATACGACATGATTCCCTGCACACATGGGGAGGATGATCTTGCGAATGATCCCCCGACACGAATATGCCACTGGTGTGTGACTCTTCGTGCAGGGCACAGACACCCGCACGACAGCTACCTATCTTTCAATGAGTTTTCGCTGCGCGGAAAGCCGCGGCCAAGATTCCTATACACTATATTCGGTGATGGGTCGGAGGCGGCGTATATGATTCAGTCGTGGTCGGATTTGATGTCGGCTTTGCGAGGCTCCCTATCTTCCGATGATTTGGAATGATTGAATTATTAGATTTCGTTTGATAAAATATAGCTTAGTGTAATGTGAAGCAGCACCGCCCGTATTCAGAGACATGAAATCCCAGAGGATTGTGTCGTCTCTCACGTGTCGCGTGGGATCTTTTGTTCCATCCAGAGGGGCAGGGTAATTATAGAGAGGTTCGCGGCCACTGAAGTGTGGGTGACTCACTGCGGCAGGTTGCCTTGTAGCTGACAGAAGAGGCAACCTGCTCGCTGTAAAGAGAGTGACGTGGTTACACCTTGCCACCACGACCCGCAGCTCATAGATAATTGAGCCGATCTGTCCTGTCATTGCAAAAGAGATCTCCATTAAACCAAACAACTAGAAACAAACTCGGCTCTCGATTATGGTACCATCTAAAACTGAGATACGCGTCATAACCCTGGAGGATATCAATTGGGTCATTACTGATGTCACGTACCGCGCTCTTCGCAGCGATGTCGAAGCACATTTGAAGACGATGTATCCTTGGGTGCACGATGCACGTAGGAATCTGATGATTCGCAAGTATAAAATTGAGGTGTGAGAAGTGATCTGATCTTTCTGCACACATGCTGACCTATCCTTTAGTCGTTACCGAACGGCGATCACCGCATTTGGGCGGCCAAGAAACTGCCCGATGTAAGCCATTTCTGAAGCCGTCCTATTCGGTCCATTGCGATATCGAGTGCTAATCAGCCTACAGGACGTGATACGCAGCCTGGTGGCCATGAATCAAACAGAAAAGACCTATGATTGAGAGAACAGACGGGTTCACCAAGTACTCCCACAAGCTGCGTCCCACGAGGGGATGCAGATCAGACTGCCATCGGCGGTGCCGGGTCAGACGGCAGGGGAGGTGCAAGGAATATGCGCCTAGCCAAGAGATTCTGATGAGACTCGCTGGCAGCCCCGGCACACTCGTACTTGTCTCTCCCTTCCAACCAGAGATGTTGGTCTACCTCCAAATACATGTTCAACATGTTTATTCGCAGTCGCCGCCATTTAGGTACATTTAATTGTGTAGAGAGACGGCGAAAGATGCGCCCGTTACGATGGAACGATGTAGAGAACTACCTCTTGATGTAATGCCACGATTAATTAACAAACATTTCAAAAATTTTCCAAATTGAATTCAAGTGAACCTGCTTTTTGATCATTGGAAGAGTTATCTGACACATGGGAGACCGGGCATGGCCGGACAGGGTGGTCACACACCCACCAAAACCCAGCGCTGTATGATGATTGATCCTGCCACGGTGCGGCTGAGATGGCACACAAGATCAAAATGCCTCGGCGGAAGCTAAGCCCCTTGTAAGCCATTTTTTTTGCATGCTGTCTTGTATGAGCCACTGAAAAGGCCTTGTGCCATTCCCGACACGGCAGAGCCCGACTTGCGTGTCGGTGATGCATCTTGTTTCGTCAGGGGCTGCATCAATCACGACAACGACCAAAGCTCATGTTTATATACCTGGTTTGTCTATGTGTAAACAGACTGCAATCTTTGTTGACTGAGAGAGTTTAATTGACTCATCCACTTTTACCAGTTGCGATAATGATCGGTCTTGTCAACATTCCAATGCAGTCGACTACTGGTCTGTACGCTCCAAGGTGTGCCATCAAGGCATGGCAATTAAGTGAGTCGGCCAGCACGGGTATCAATTCTGAATGAAGTTGACGCCAAATCCAAAGCGCCGTTCGAGGCAGCAGCGTTCAATCAATCAAATGATCAACAAGTGGACGAGATTCAGTCATATTGGTAAGCAGGCACTGCATCCTAGTCTGGAATTCTCGGCACTGACAATGACCAAAGCTCTCGCGTGCGTTCTGCTACCGGAGCAGGATCGAATACGCTATTGTAAGATCAAGGTGATGATCAGTTCGCTATACAACTATTAACAGATGACATTGCAGTATCATACCACAAGAATACTCGCGCGGTTCATTAAAGATCACCGAACCGTGTGTTGATGCGCTGGCGACGTCAATTCATGCATCGCCCATGTTCAAAACGATGATCAATAGCTTCGAGAGGGATCTTACCGACTACTATATTGGCAGAGCTCTCTTGGAGTTTAGTCCATCAGCGACGCTGGACTCGCAAGGGTCAGCAAAAAAAGGTAAGCCGTCGTATCCATGATGCATCAACAGTATTGACGATCGAGATGCAGCATTCGAGTTCTGCTGCTTACTTCCGTACATTGAAAAGAACCAGCACAAAGTCAAGCATCTGGGAGCCGACAACTGTTATCGCGAAGTCCTGCAATGGTCGGTGCGACAACAAGGGCTATACAGCTCGTATAATTCCACAAACCCCAAGACGGAGACTACGGTGCTCGTCAATCCCGCAGACGAGCTTTGGAGGCGCATCAAATCCACCTATGGAGGTGTTGCAGTAAATCTCAGCGTGGATGAAGGATGGCAGTCGATTCCCTGCAGGGTTTTTGAAAGTCTTACGGCAAACTGGGCAACCTACATTGCTTGCCTGCACAGGGCTGTGGAACAGATTGTAGGCTCGCAACAACATATACTAGCCTCTTAATACTGACCAACCCTCTAGAAAAGAGATGCTGCAGTCACACATTTTGATCAGCCCTTCCTGGGAGAGGCCAATACCCAAAGCCTGCGTGATGGGATGGACATGATGGACAGATTAGAGACTGCACATCATGTCCTGGGCAACATCATTTCAACCTTGTCGCAGATTCAAGCAGAAGCCCTAAAGCACGAGCAAATCTGGACACGCAACCGTGCCGAGGCCGAACAGGTCACGTTTTCGCATCGAGTCAAGAGCGTGGTGCGCCAGCTCGAGTTTGAACGCAGCCAAGTCGAGCGCATCACCACGCGGTTAAAGGGCGTCGTCGCAATGGTGCGTAATTCCATGAAACAGTCCCGTCTGGCGTTCTTCAGGCTCACCCGTCGTCAGATTCGCGATCTCGTCAATTTGCGGAGCACGAACAATATGGAAAAGATGACGGCCCGCACAATCATGGAAGCCCGCACCATGCGCATCATTGCCGTCGTGACGCTATGTTTCCTGCCACCGACGTTTATTGCTGTAAGTGGTGCCGTTCTGGCTGAGGGGTCGTGAATAGAGAAGAGTGTTGTGCTAATTCATACTAGGGCTTTCTTGACATGGGATACATTAAAGTCGCTTCTGGAGGTGGCCAGCTCCTGGTCAATGCAGAGCCGGGTCTTTTGCTTTATACTGCCATTACGATACCCGTTGTTTTAGTCATTTTAGGCGGCTATCTTTGGTGGGATTGGCGGACTACGAGGAACCTCACTTCGTCCTTGGACCCAGTCTAGGGCCCGTCTTCCAGGGACTGACTTGCGGAGAAAGTGTCAAAATGTTCATGTTTGATGATCTAGGCCCGTTGGGATCCCGTGACACCATTTATTAGAGGATTAGAATAGTGCAAGCGGTAGCAATGACTTTGCACCGGCCGACACTTCTAGTAAGCAATCCGGGTACGTTCTCGTAAGAAGCGGGGCTCGTTTTCACTGGCAAGCACTCTAAAAGGCACCAAGCCCTCGCTGTACGAAGCGCTATACGAATACGTGCCTATATAAAACACCCGGTGCGTTTCTGCTCCGCGTAAAAAGATCCCGTACTCGCACCGCTCCCGTCCTCGAGCCATTGTATCAATCACATACCATCAAGGCACATATGAGCACCCACCGTCAATCGGACCGGGCTTCGAGACCTCGTCGAGCACATCACAAGTCTCGTGGTGGCTGTCGGGAGTGCAAGCGAAGGCACATCAAATGCGACGAAGGGCGGCCACACTGTGTCAACTGCAGCGTGTCTAGCAGGCACTGTGAATACGCGGGCGCAGCCGTTGCGACCAGCACACCCGCCCCCGAGCTGCTGCCAATATCATCGCCGCCCGCACCTGTATCAGGTGTCAAGTATACTGATAGATCCACGAGCCCAATTATCCAAGAGTCACACATACATTTACCTGGGCCATCGCAGATTCTCAGCCATGGTTACGCATTTACGCTCGAGCACATGCAGCTGTTCCACCACGTGGAGCATGGCATCACCACTTGGCTCGGGGTCACAGACTCCATGATTCCATTAGTGGAACAATATATCAAGACTGCCCTTACAACGCCGTACCTTATGGATCAGCTACTGGCCTTGTCTGCTCTACATTTGAGCTACAGCGTCAATCATGAGACTGTCAGATACCGCTCCCTCGCTACCGAGCTTCAAACTCGCGGACTGTCCCTATTCAATGCCATGAGAGGCACCGACTCGGATGGAACCGCGCGCTGGTACTTTTCGTCCTTGCTAGCCGTGCATCACCTTGCAACCACGCTGGCCGTCCACGACGAGCAAAACTTTGATGCCTTTTTGGACAATTTCGTCAGCCACATGGGACTACACCAGGGCACACAAGCCATTGGCATCGAGTCGTGGACTTCGATCCGGAGCGGCGGATTGCGAGCATGGCTCGACCAGCTAGACGAGGCGAGCTCCTCCGTCTCCAGCAGTCCCTCGGCCGCCGACGAGCCCATGTTTGCGCGCATGCTGCAAACGTCGCGCCTCAATGCCGCCTCGGTCAACACATGCTGGGAGGCTGCGTCGGCACTACTTTTTGTCCGGGAGAAAACGCAACCTGGCCCGCATGGTTGGGGTCCGCATGCTGCCATGGCCTGGCCGAATCTGGTTCCGCACGAGTTCATTAGTCTCTTGGGCGAGCGCGTGCCCGAAGCACTACTCATCTTGGCTCATTACGCGGAGCTGCTTCATACATATCGCGATTACTGGGTTTTTGGAAACGCCGGGGAATATTTGATTAGAGGTCTGGCAGCCAGGCTTGGGGCCACTTGGACCAAGTGGTTAAAGAGACCACTAGCAGTCTTGTCCGAAACGGAGTCTTTGCATACACCCTCTGGCTTCTAATCTTTGCTGGCGAAAATTCTACATCAGTGGAATATACTTACCTGGGAGTGGATTTTAGTCGACTTTCTATTCCGCGTATCGAGATTCGGGTACAATTTTAGTAACGGGCGGTGGAGCCACCATACCAAGCATTGCCCCCACCCTATCCACGTATAACGAGACCATTACGAAATAAGTACGGGCAGTCAACTCATCTCTTCATAAAAGTCTCAGAAGTCCATGGCCGTCCATAGTACAGCCCTTTTTGAAATTGCATAGAGAAATAGACGGAACAGTTCACAGTCATTGCCGAGAACCGGATTTTGAAGGACGTTGGCTCAAACAAGCTCATGGTATCTGGAGGGAGCGCACAGTGTAGTTGAACGCGACCAATTCGATCCAGTCAGAGTCTCCAGATTGAGGATCCTTGATCAAAAATTCCGAAATCATCATCGCCATCACGAAGTCTGTGTTTCGGATCAATTAGAAACGGATCAATGGGAGCAACGCACACGATTAATCAGGGAGTAAGAATGATGTATTTTGTACTGAGCAATATGTCACATTGGCACATGCAGTGGCTATCGCAAATTAAATGCTCTGTTCTATTAGATGGCTCTTTATCCCGCCTCTTTCAAAACTCTATCTGCTTAACTTCAGATATCTTCTTGACGTTGAACGACTCACTCCTCCCCTTCATGCTGGCCCAGGTGACAAAGAGAATTTGAAAGGAAATCTGACACGAAGACTGCCTGACGAATTCGTCGCCGAAAGCCAGACAAGAGAAAAACAACACACAAGCTCTAGATGATATCCACTATTAAATGGACAGCTTGTAGCCACCCCAGTTAAGGCGGCTAAAGACGCCCATAGGATCATAAACAGACCGAATCTCTTTCAGCCGCTGGACGTTTTCCAAGGGAAAGCTGGCAAAGATGTCCTGGTACTCGCTAGTATCGCCGGCATAAATGAAGTCGTGCGCTAGGCCTTTGACTTGGTTGTCCTGGTGCCAGTACTCGACGAGGTTGTGCGCCCAATTGGTCATGCGCAGGTCGTCTGCCTTGTTGGCCCAGGCGGTTGAGAACTGCCACACTGTGACGGATCGCTGTTAGCTTTTGAATTGCGAGACGGGTTTCAATGGATAGGCGTGAGAAGAGGAGGGGAGACGGTTAACACGCAAAAACGTACGGATATACGACTCGTCATCGTCCATGCCCCAAACGTTGCCGACGCCATTAGTCTTGGCAACCGTGTTGGCGCTCTTGGGCATTATGTTCATGACAAACGTGGCATACAGGCCCTCGACGTCCGAGATGCCCTTTCGGACTGCCTCCTGCCATGCGGCAAAAATGGTACGCAGCTGAGCCTTGTCGGCTTTAATGGTGTGGTGGAAGTCTTGGACGCTTTCATCATCATTTAGCTTGGCAATCCCAGAGTTGCCTAACATAGGGGTTGGGGCCATACCGGAACATCTGATTAGGAGTATCGAGGTTGGCGTGCCACTGCACGGGACGGACCACATTGTTCATTGCAGAAATCGACGGAATAGCGGAGTAGTTGGCAAATCGGGACGGCGGCGACTCTGTGCCTTCTTGTACGCCCAGCAGCTGGCCGGTAAAGGTGTCGGTGGTCTGGTTGTAGCTCACAGAAATGACACCACCCGCGGCAATGTCGGGGAAGTCATTTTCCACCAGGTCACAAGTAGCATCAATGAATTCTGGAAGGTCGGACTCGTTGAAGCTTTGAATGGTCGTGCTGAGCTGCGAGATGGGGAACGTTTTCAGCGTAAACTTGGTGACGACGCCAAAGTTGGCAGCACCACCTTTGAGAGCCCAGAATAAATCGGGGTTGGAAGTAACGTCGGCCACGAGCTGGGAGCCATTGCCAAGCACCACGTCGTAACTAACAACGTTGTCCATAGCCCAGCCATATTTGTTGTTAAGGTAGTGCCAACCACCGATGAGCGAGAGGCCCGGGACGCCGATTGTCTTTAGTCTGCCACCAATTGCATAACGGTCGTATTTATCCAGCTCGGTGTACACGTCCACCCAGCGGTTACCGGGACCAACCTCGATGGTTGTATTGTCGCTGGAAACCTCGAGGTGCGTCAGGTTATTCAGCGCGAGCAAGACGCCGCCATCGATGTTGTTTGAGCCGGGGAACTGTTTTTTTTTTAGATGAGTCATTAGCCCCAAACATTTACAACTATCAAAGCTAAGTAATTCGCCTGCGAAATACCTACATTCATATGTCCGCCGCCACGAATGGCAAACTGAGCTCCACATGACGAGAGTACTGAAAGAGCTTTGGAGACTTGCTCGGCTTCGGTAGGCATAAATATACACTTTGGCTCCAGGTTGCACCGCTTGTCCCAGTTGTTGATGGACTCGGCCATGTAGTTGGTCGAGTTCTGGTATAGGACGGCATCGCCGTAGGCGGTCGCGAGTTGCACACAGGCGCATGCTGCGCCTTGGTCAAGGGGTACTATGGGCAATTGGGGGCCACAGTCCGAGGCGACGCTGACCGTGACGAGGCTGCCGAGCAGGAAAGTGATTGATAGGAACATGTTGGCAAAGTCTGAATTTGGCCAGACCAGGCAGATATAGAGTAGTATACTTGTGCAATGGCTAGTGGATAGCGAGACTGAAACCATTCGCAGTGATGGTATTCACGTTCCTTTTATGCCACCCACCACGATACCACGTGGATGATTGGCCTTTTCTGGATGCGATACTGAAAGGTAGGCGAGCGTCAAGTGTACTGCGTCCGACTAGACTCCTCAGCCACGATTAGTGGCTAATAACCGAACCCGAGTATCGGTCTTTATGGGAGGTTGCTGGGTATGGCATGCATAGAGATACATCATTACCATTAAGAAACGCAAAGAGTTAACTATGTACTCATCTACGCCGAACGGGACAGGGCGCAGTGAGAAATCAGGGTTTCTAGTGCTATAAACGGCTCTCTTCCTAATAACTCTACGGATGCCTAAAACTCAATTCCACCCAAGTGCAAGTCCTATCCATCCGGTCGGAAAGCATAGCCATGCCAGTCCCAGAACCCAGGGTAGCAACTTAAATAGAGTCGCAGACAAAGTCCCAACCACAATTGGCGGAGGGCCAATCCAAGAAGAATCCGAGGACTAGGGTAACGGTGCCGATTCTTTGCATTCGTTTTCGCATGCTATTGGCTCGCTCTCGGCTTCTAGGCGCATTCCGTGCGGCCTAGACAAGTGGGTCGCGTTTGTTTTTGGCTAGCCGCAGCTGCCAACAGAAGGGCTCTCGTAGCCAAAAAAGAACCGGAAGAGGCGGAAAGACAATGAATGTTTACCATCACCTAGTTAATGGTGAGTAAAATCAACTATTTTCGCCTTTGTGGGGAAGCATTTGGTTGAAACCAGCTGGCTATGGACAATTACGCTGACACAATGCTGGCTACCATCATGGCTGGATATTAGATACCTGCCAATAAAGCATAAGGAAATCATGATCGATGGTCTTTAAAGCAAACAACCAATTGAAAGTGCACAGGAAAACGCAGCCGGAGCGATCTAGATCGATACCCGAGAACCGGGTCTTCAGTTACAGCGGCCAAGATAAGCTTAATCTACGGCATGTGAATACCGGTCAAGATGCAACTGCATATTACTAATGCAGGGGCAGATCGGAAATCTGGATAAACTTCTGTTTCCTCGTTATTTAAAGAGTAACATGTATAATCTGAACGCCAGAGCGAGCTTTAGTCAAGCCAATGCTGCCATTTCAAAGATCCTAGTGTGCTGCAGCACTGGCAAATGCACACTTGCCAATATCGTCGCTCTGCACTTTTGTCGCATTTCAGAAGAGGCCACAGGGAAGGTCGATATATTTGCGTAGATATCGATCGTCATGAAAATCTGGATCGTGTCGCAAGGCGTAGATTATGCTATGATGAGGAGAAGCTTGAGTGCGTGGCTCATAAAAGTGATTCGCCCTAGTAGTAGTCGTGATGTGTGATTTTCCCTAGTTCTGACTTGTGGTTTTGAGCAAAGTTTTTCGTGGAAAGCGAAGGGGGAAGAGAAAAGAAAAGGTCAGCCAAAAGGGCATATTGGCATCAAGAGACGAAGGTTGCACAGCCACAGTGGCTCGTCAGGGGGCCGGTCAGGCAAACCCGAAGCAATCTAGAGGCGGTGAATTCATGTTCGAATCGTGCACATGCTATGATCTGCATTATGAGCCGTTTACCCATTCAAGTATTTGACCAAAAGAATATATTCAGGTTGAGTCTGTCAGCCACTTTGTTTCATGCACGGTCGATGATAATCAGTGTAGTTGGTTCGATCATTAGATCATGCAAATCATCTACTTGATGGACTTGGCTTACTATTCGGCATAATCCAGATGAAATAAAGACAAATTGACTTGAGAACCCATGCCATCCATACATGGAGAGAGCAAAAGACATTGGAATGGTACAAGATAACATCATGTGGGATGAATGTGGGATATGGGGCTCCACAAGTGGGATATGCAGAGCTGATTACTAAATATGGAGCATTGCATGCTAATTACTTTATTCTGGGATTGCACGTCCATGGTATCCTGCATCATGGACATGAAAATGGGATGACATGACAGGAAAACAGCTCGCCTGCCAAACATGACTCGAGCATCCCAGTAACTATCCAGCATCGACTCCGTTGACCGTCGGCTATCAGGCAAGAGGCTCCTTCCATCCCTTGTGATAACGACGGCAGGCACCGATCAGCATCTGACATATGGGCTTGATGTCAAAAGGATGGGTCAACTTGAATTTTATCCCTTTTCCTATTTCTATGACCTGTTCAATTGATAGAGACCGATACATAACAAAAGTATTAGGAACCATGTATACTGGCTAGGAGTATATGGCAGTTTGACCTAGAGTCATGATTAAAGTATAGCAAGAACAATTAACAGACTTGCATCTTCACTAGCTAACGGTTGAACAAAAGTTCACGGCTGTGACAAATCAGCGCTGTCCGCTTAATATTTTATCCTATACCTGAAAATCCTCGTATTCACGGCAAGAGCCATATCATCAATCTGGAAAGGCTCCGGTGATCCTTGTCGGAAGACGGCAATTGCCCGTCACGCCACAGCTTAGCGGCCGAAATGAAATGAGCATAAACTGCAACAAGCTTTTTAAAATCTTAAAAAGTGGGTTATAGTCGCATTTATAACGAATGACGAATGACACCACATGTCAATGAGTTGATTTGCTTAGTGGCAGATGACAAATTTGTTTGCTTGCAGTATACTCCAGAAGCTGCAGTTGCCAATTGATAGGAGAGAAGTGTCAGTAGAGTCAAGGTTCTCATAAAAGATGCTCGTGATCCCATTTGAAAGCTTGCTCCAATCCTTAGTCTTCATCTCCTGGCAGACAATCGCACAATGCTACGTCATCCTCTCTTGATCGCCTCACTAGTGGCACCGGTCCTTGGCTTTGACCAAGTGCTAGGCTTCAACACGGTCATTGAGCGGGAAAACCGCACGCTCGATGAGATTTACCAGGCTGCTCTGGCCGAGGGCAACGTCGTGACACTGTGGCATGGCGGAGATGAAAAAGACCAGCAAGACGGACTCAAGCAGGCATTCGAGGAGCGATTCCCCGGCATCACGCTCAACCTGACCGTCGACCTGTCCAAGTACCACGATGTCCGCTTGGACCAGCAGCTCGCAGCCGGAGGCCAAGCCGTATATGTCGACAGCATCATTCTCCAGACCCTGCAGGACTATCCCCGCTGGGCGCAACAAGGTGCCCTGCTCAACTACGCTCCTAATGGTTTCGATGAAATTGAGCAGGCCTTCAAAGATAATGAGGCCGCATACTATGGCGTCTATGTCTTTTTCTGGGCAGGGGCTTTCAACACTGAGAAGCTTCCAGGCATTGAGGCACCTGTCGAATGGGAAGATTGGTTGCGCCCAGAGTTCAAGGATAAGCTCGTGTTGACTTATCCCAACGACGATGATGCTGTACTCTTTGCGTTTTACTTGATGTAAGGATTCTTGAATACTCTCATTAAAGACCAAATCGATGTGCTAATCAATGGCTCCTTGCAGTATGCAACAATACGGCGAGTCGTGGTTCGATGGGTTAATCGCACAGAACCCTTTGTGGGTGCGCGGCACTGCAACCCCAGGCACTATTGCGCGCCAGAGCAACAACACCAGAGCAGCCTATTTCGCAGCAGGAGGCGGCTTTGGCTCCTCAAGCCCAATGAACTTTACTCACCCTGTCAATGGCCAGTATGTCTCGTGGGCACAGCACGCCGCGATCCTCAAGAATGCTCCGCATCCCGAGGGCGCCAAGCTGTTGCACAATTTCATCCTCAGCCCCGAGTATCAGGCCGCCACTGGTAGTTGGTCCGTCCGTCGCGATCTGCCGGCTCCAGATGGGTTTCCAGACTTGAGGAATGAGACGGCCACAAACCCCACCTCCTTCCCCTTGTTCATGGCGGATCGGGCTTTGGTGGAGAGGCTGAGGTTTTACTTTGAGAGTCGCCTCGGTCCAGCTGTCGGACTTGATCCAATCGATGACGATATTTAGATGTTTTTATACAGGTATTCATTATTACGTGAGAAAAGCATGGACGTGTCGGTGTCTGTCAGTGATCCATGGGGAATGATATGTAATCTTCGTCTCTGATGTACATGTCGGATCATAAGTTGATCATGTTTTCTCACCAGGAAAGCCTATTGAAACTTATTTAGTGCACAAAAAGAAGTCACCCCACTCAGCTGAAAAGGTGGTTTGGTAAATGCACCGAAAATATATATTGCTTACCGAGATGCTCGATGCTCGAGTCAAATCTCCAGTTATCGATATAATTTCATCAATATCAATGCTCCTTTGATTTCATTTTCGCCAAGTGCAAATCATACCACATCATACTGCAGAACTGATGCGCCACATGTGTGGGTATTGCGGTATACCACTGAGCCATATCGCAAAAGCGAAAGCCCCACAATCAGCTCAGGCCATTGAACATTGCCATTGCTGCATCGCGCAACGATTGGGGTGCCCAATGAATATGTACAAGTGGCAGCGATATATCCGCATTCAGTTCCTCTTCGCGCCACTTCTCAAACTGAGATTCAAAGTGTGGCCGCTGGAAACGACATATCTCGAATGACGGCAAAGAGGATCCCTTGGCCTCAGTCACATTTCGAAAGGAACTCCGCTTTGGTTCTTCTTTCTCGGGGAAAACCAATGGAATGTACATGACCAAGTTCAAGTGCTGAGGAATGGCTAGTCGTTCAAAAGTGGATAAAACCTCACGTTTGCGGACGATCGCCCAGCCCAAGTCATCAGGATGATCAAGCCATATTCGAAGCTTGCGAAGCTCTTTATGCTCAAAGATCTTTGCGGGAACGCCGGACCAAAGCTGACGATATTCCTCAATATCATCGAATGGCCTCTGGAATGTGTATCGACGACGTCCATTTCTAAGACAGTGTGTTTCGCCGGTGCTGGTATCTCTTGATACCTCCACAGCTGGCAAATCAAGCCGTAATGTAATGTCGAGTTGTGTGATATTTGGCAGGAACAAGCGCTGAAAGCTGTAATGATCAGGAGTCTTCGAGACTGAAGTGTCGGACACTTCAAACAAAGCACCCAAAGTCTCCATGTCGGTCACGTTGAAGCATAGACGTTGTGCTGCAAATCCTAGAATGTCAAACATCCTAGAGAAACAAGGTCAGCAAACCAAGATGGAAAGAACAAGGCTGAAGTTTCATCTTTCACGGGACGTTACTAAGCAGGTAATCACTCACATCAATTTGCACACCCTGAGAATTATATCTAGAGGATCCTTATTGTCGACTGCTTCTTCCGAAACAATCTCTTCACATTGCCAGTGACGGCCCCAGGGCGATAACAGGCGCCGACGCCAAACTTCGGAATTCACGATACCGCGGGGTCTACACTCAAAACCAAGTAACTCTGCATCCAGATCGCACGCCCAGCACGAGGAAAGTCTGAATCCGCCACTCTTGGACCGCGTGATATGAAGACCAGTTGTGCCAATGAGGTCGAAATATATCTCATGGCGGAGTTCAATCGGGATATGAAACAAACCACTTGCAATTTGAGGATTGTAATTTGAGCTTGTTATAGTGGAGTCTGACATGACGAAGTGATACTATGATTGACAGAGAAGGGAAAGTCGAGAATTTGATTAATGTCGACAACATGATGGTCGGCGCTGCATGATCGAGAAGGATTCGCGGGGGCAGTGCAAGGAGGAATCGCCAAGACAAACCTAACGCCGCAGCAGTGACCGACTGCATGATCAAAAGAGGGGTAAACATATGTCGTAAATGTTTTCTACGGACATTACTATGTGTGAGATGGCAATACACGAATTGATCGAATTTAAGAAAATTGAAAGTGGCCTGGCGATCAAGAATGACTATTCTCTACAAGGTCGTTTGCAATTTCGTACCAACGCGGTGTTCAACTGTAGCAAGTGCCTGCCATCTTCGACTGTCCTAGTCAGAGCGCTGGGATCAATTGATATTTCTTGTTCGACTGTTTACATATGAAATGTGACTAGTGGCCTCTCAATCCGAAATCTCCCCCTGTCAACAGATTGTGGAGAAACTGTATTCTCAATACTCCGCGTATCCAAAGTTAGCGCCGGAGACCAGAAATGGTTTGGGTATTGGCCCCGCTCTATCCGCGTATAGTAGCTCGGGTTGCTTTACAGTGTGCTGCGGCCTACTCAACCATCAAAGTCACGTCGGCTCGTCTTAACTGTGCGCAATAGGAGACGGGCAAACCGAGAGCCGCAAGCAGAAAAATAATCTCTAGTCCATATCGAAAAATTGAAATGCTATAAACCCAAACTATTGTTCTTGTATTCAGTGACACCTCATGAAGACGATATTGACCAAAGCATTCCTTGCACCAGTTGACACTCTTTTTTTTGTCCTCCCAGTCGTAACTCCGGCACATTGACAACTCGTCTTTCCTTCAAAACATTTCCAACGTCACTCAGTACAGGGAGGGAATTGAAAGAAAAACATGACTTTAATTCCGCGCGGAGAACTTCTTCCCTACAAGGGCAACTTCTACCTATGGAACTATATCCCTTCCATGGCGGCAGCCGTCATTTTCCTGCTCCTATTCTTGGTGGCATCATTGGCTCATAGCTGGAGAATGTACCATGAGCGACTATGGTTCTGCCTTCCCTTTGTAATTGGAGGATATTGTGAGTAGCTTCGACTCGCTCGTGTCTAGTATCTACAAGGACTAACCAGTCCCACTAGTGGAGGTCATTGGATACATCGGCCGAGCCATGGCCGTCAATGCCACGGATCAGCTCGGGCCCTATATTATACAATCCGTCTTCCTGCTCGTCCCTCCATCGCTATTCGCCGCCTCCATTTACATGACACTCGGTCGAATCATGCGGGCATTGGGACCCGTGGGAGAGTCATGCTCTTTTATTCGCGTCAGCCGCCTAACAACCATTTTTGTACTGGGCGACGTTTTTGCTTTTCTCGTCCAGTCCAGCGGCGCTGGATACATGGCTGCGGGCAGTAGTTCCAAGACGGGCGAAAACATTGTCATTGGAGGCTTGCTCATTCAGATCATCTTCTTTGGTCTGTTTGTTGTTGCCGCCGTCTCATTCCACCTGCGTTACCGTCAGTCGGCCAGCTCCTTGGCTCCCAGCAACGTGCCGTGGCAGTCAATGCTCACCATGTTGTACGTCAACTCTGCACTCATCTTGGTGCGTTCCATCTTTCGCATTGCCGAGTACGCAATGGGCTCTACTGGCTATCTTTTACAAAACGAGTGGCCATTGTACGTATTCGACTCGGTACTCATGCTCGCAGTAATGGTGGTCTTTTACAAGAAATACCCTTCCGATATTGGCAAAGCTCTTGGTCTCGGGGGAAAGACGGGCTATGCCCCGGCCGCAGTGTGATGGGCGACATCTTGAAGCTGTACAGATGACTGGGCTCCGGGCGATAATAAGGAGATCTGGTGATTTGGAGACTAGCAAGGTTAAATGGTAGCTATCATGTTTACATAACGGGCATAGACGCCTAGTGCACAGAATTGATTATCGGGCTTAGACACTTTATCGAAAGGAGGTAGACGAAACGCTTAGATGCTCATTAGAAGAGCAGCCAATTTTGATAAATTTCCTTAAAAATACCTATGTTACAACATAAATTAATGGTACCATAGATCGAATCAACCCTTACTGTACCAATGATGAACATGGTCGTTAAGTGGAGTTTGGCACCAATGCGCCTGTGCAGGCTGTTCACCATGGGGTGATGCTATGAAAGCAACAGGTCAGTTTGTTCTCGGATTATTTTCAAAGATGCAAACCATTATCAATTTATTTTTCGTTCTGAGGACTATGCGTCTCAGAAACGGTGATACTTGGTCCAGAATTAGCACGAATATGTACTCGCTTTCTCATCATATAATTGAAATGCATCTTTTTACTCGCAATAGACATTTGCTCTCAAAATTTTGATCCTAACTGTTCATTGTTATGACGATCAAAAAGATCATCAGATTTGACAATCCGGGAGGGGATTCTGGCCCGGTCCAAGATTGTTCCTTCACAAATCAGTATAGGCGAGCCTCTAGAACATCTTGATCTTCTTGAACCATGTTGATTCATCACGCAAAGGTCGGGACAAAAAAGAACAGTCAGATACCATGAGTTTAAAGCCTAGTCACAGTTTGAAGCGTACAATGATCTTTTTTTGTAGATAAATCCAGGGCTGGTTAACCGTGAAATAAACAGTATTCAAGATTAATAGATACAAATCGAACGAAAGGTCTGCTCCCAAGAAGCGATATATACTGTCACTCCCAATCTCCTCTTAGACCAAGAGACCATAGATGAACTCTTCGTAGAATGCGCGTCCAGAATAATTAATACCACCAACAACACCACCCTCGACATCACCGACTCCTCGAGAGTAGACATTACCAGTCTCGGTCTTGATGATGGCAGTGGTGGTGATATTAAAGTGCAATTTATCTCCAGAAGGAAGCTCATAGTCGATGAGGAGTCCGTTGTTGGCGAGCAGTCCAAGTTTGTTGGTCGGGGGATAGGTGTAGGTTGTGTTGGCTGGACCCCACTGACGGGCGTGGACAGTGTCGCCACCGCAGCCGACAAATGGTTCCTCGCCGTCCTTGGAGACGTAGGCGTAGTTGTGCTCGGTGTCGTTATAGTCGAGAAGATCATACCAGACAATGGCGTACGGGCCGACGCGAGCGTGACCCCAGTCCCAGTACTTGGGACTGGTTATAACAGACTTTTGGCCCCAGTTCTTGTCATGGTATCCAATGCCGTCGGCGATCTGGAAAGGTTCTCCGTCGATAGTAAGATTGACAACGGACTCGGCATCGGGCACTGCATTGGCCCAGAAAAGGTAGGGCAACAGGTTTTGGGTCGCGCCGGCGACATCTTTCGTGTCACAGGGGAAGTGAGCGGGAGCGCGCTGGGATTTGTCTCTGTTAGAGTATCGTTTTTGGTGCCCACAATTTCGAGATACTGAAATAGTCTTACTGCTTTGAACGTAATCGTGCCTTTGAGTCCACCGGCAGAGCCATCAAAAGTAATGGTGTAGGACACGTTATCCTTGAGCAGATTAGTGCCAACAAAACTGGCACCGGCCCCTTTAAAGTCGGCAAACACACCACATTCATCATTCTTGATAAAGGCGCCCTCTGTAGCAAATGTCTGCACAAAGAACTCGGTGCCATTGGCAAACTTTCCACTCAGCTGCACAGCAAGAGGCTGCTCATTGCCGAGTTGATACTTGAAGTCACCAGTGTTGAAAAAGACAATGTTGACGCCAGCATTGGTACTTTCCGAGGCAACATCAAAGTACCAAAAGTCGAAAGCTCCGCCGACCATGGCCGAGGCGTTCATCTTGAAGCCGTCGAGGTTGGTTGGATCCGAAAGCAGCTCGACGTCCGAGGTGACATTGTTGTAGACTGGCGACCAAAAGACGGATTTGCCAAGAGCAGGGACAAGAAGACTGGCCGCAGCCAGGAACGAGTTGTGCCGCATGGCGCTGAATTCAGAAAAGTAAAGAATGACTAAGAATGAATGACTGCCAACAAAAAGAAAAGCTTAATCTGGGGATTTGGGAGTCGCAGCGGTACGGATTATCTACAGGGTGGAAAAGAAGAAAAATATCAGTCTTTATAGCATCGATCACCGACGTATTGTCAAGCAATTCTTTGCTGAGATTGTGCCTGCTGCCGTCTGCTTGCCAAAATACCTTTGCCAGTCTTGGCGATCAAATCGAACTCCGCGTATTCATTGCAAGATCCTCATTCATATTATCCCAGACATTTGCCGTATATCATCGCCTGGATGAGCCATGGAAAACGATTTTGGCCAATCATTGCGAAAACCAAGGTACCTTCGTACTCTAGGACCCATTCGTGTGAGTTTATACGCGGAATTTGAGGTCTCCACAATCGAGGTTAACGGGACTCGATTGCATTTCCGCGTATTCGCCTTGAAAACATTGCTATTATTAATGAGTATGGGCTAGTGCCCGGCCAAATTGCTTACAAGTCCCGTGGCTACCGGCCACTGCGCACTTTGCTCTGGCTTCACACCATTTGTCCTAGCATATCACACTGTCTGGGAGACTCTAAGCCATGTTACCGGTACAAGACAGCACGCATTGACCAACTTGATGCAAAAGTGATTTGAGCTTGTATAGACAGCTGTGTAGATTCATTTGAGTCACCAAAACTCCATGCTTGATGATTCTAGTGCGTAGTCCCATGGAAGAGAGCCAATGACCGAAAGGTCTAGCTTGCCAAGGTCCATGAAAGATCCATTCTGATCCAAACTCCATAGAGCAGCAGAATAGGGGTTCTCGGCATGATCATTGACGAATCCGTCATCGATCATGGGCTCTCCTGATGTTGAAGTACCAACGCCAATAGAGCCGAGTCTGGATAACGATTCATGCTCTTTGCTTCGCCTTCTTAGCGATCGGGTATTGGCTGCACCGCCCTTCTTGCTGCTCACGACGTTTTTCACCTGTTCTACGTCACCAATGGTTCGTTTCAGGGTCTCCCAGTATCGCCGAGCAGGTGTCCACGAGTCTCCCAACTCACGCAGTGTCGACAAGCAGGATGCTAGCCGCGCATTCACATGATGCGTCCTACCAAGATCCCCTTTATCAACCAGATACAAGTTAACAAGGCAGGCCGTTAGAGTACAATGCGTGGCTGTCACTGGACTACATCGAAAGCTTCCAAACCCCTCCCGGTAGATATCACCGATTTGGGATATTTCTGTAGCAGCCTCGCGGCAGATATGCAATGCCCGCAAACCAAGATTTTGTAATGATTCCGAAGGCTCATCTGTCTGCACATTACTTGGGCGTTGAGGGATCTTGGATGGGACAAAGGGTTTTGCGAGAAGAATGAGAGATGTATGATACACCATATGAAGGATGAATACTTGTGGCGAGCTGCTGAGAACATCACTTCTATCACTTGGTCGGATTCTTAGCTCTCTGGGGAGAGAGAAGAGCCAGTCCTGGAGCGTCATGAGGCATGAGTTGAAGAAGGCTTCTTTGCTTGCACTCGTCATCGTTTGTTTGGGTGCATACCTGATGTCAGCTCGTCAGCGGGTGAATTCAAGGCCAAATTCACGATGACTTGCAGGTTTGTGAGAATGCTTTCCAAAATTTGGCAGTGAGTGCTATAATAACGGTGGAAAGTAGCGAGAAAGGCGGTCCCAGGTCCTGCCATATGACTCGTCCCCACAGCTTCTTCAAGGCCTTGACCCATGATCGTGTCACCAGGAAGTGGAACTGATCCCTGCGAGTCCTAACACCATACATGTGGTCAGAAAAATGTAGCTACCTACACAGCCGTGCCAACAAAATGGCTAAAGAAATGGCACAGGGCTGCAAGTTGAAACTCACCAACATGGTGCAGACTCGACCAGTATACGATGCGTATAATTTGTCGGAACAATATAATGACCAGTATATCTGGCGCCGAAGTTTGATATCCCGTGCATTCAAGCAAGCCGAGCCGGCCACTGAGGTGGTGTCGATATTGAGACCCATGTCGATAATGAGCCTGCTTGCCATGCCATGATGCAGCCACCCAGCAGCATCGCAACCAATAGCCTGTATCAATTTTAGACATTTCTTCCTCACAGACTCCCAGACACGACTTGACTTGCCACATAAAATATTGCCATGATGGCGAGAGATTGGACAGTTGTGATGCTAGGCCATTTCAGATCAAAGTGAATCAGTGCTTCGGCATGCTCGATAAAAGCCAGACCAGCTGTATTGGCATCTTGAGGATCGCTTCTGACTTCAAGGCGGTCGGAATATCGAGATGCCACGGCAATGATGCAGCAAAGGAGCACCGGACTGTAATAACGCCCATTCTGCATTCGACTGGCCCGAAAGAGCTCTTCATCCACAACCTGGAACCATGGCTGTTCCCATTCGAAATACAGGTCAATCAGATGCTCGACAAGCTCTGGAGAAAGATCTCGCAATGCCTCGGCGGCAAGGGATTGGCTGTAGGCATTGAAACGTTCTTGGCTTGGATTGTTTACTCTTTTGCTCTGCGGCTGGTCGGACCTGTCGTCGGCATGAGTGCTATCTGCGGCCGCTCCGTCCACGGCAGCTTGCGATGGCTGAAGATCTAATCTTCCACTTGCTGGACCAAAGAATCGCATCTGATCCTCGCCAACCGGATGCAGTCCAGAACCTGGCTGTTCTGAATAGAGCGCACCTTGCAACTCGGGCTTCTGCAAGTCCTGTCCTGAATTCAGGTCTTGGCTTGTAGAGCTGTTGCAAGTTTCCTGTCTTGGCTCTTCGCTCTGCGACTCTCCGCCCTGAATTTGAGCAATCGATGCTTCAATATCGATGGAATGCCGTTGAAGGACGTCCTCGAGCAATTTGATACGATTTTGCAGAAGCGAGACCAGAGACCTTGGAGCTGAGCCGCGATGATCTATATCGTTTGCATATACACATGATAATCGACGCTCGGTACAGCGCAAACAGGATGGTTTGGTTCCATTGCACTGTATTTCAGGTCAGCGGCATCATTCTTTTCCCAGCTTTAGCTGCAGATAATGGTACGCAGGCCCACTTTTGCTCGCCGGCGACGGCATTCCTGACAAGCCTGAGGCGCATATTTGCCCCGGCTGGACCCCGATTTGCGCTGGCGACTCGCACCGACGGCAGAAGGCCCAAGATTGGCAGTATCGGTGCTCATGGCTACATGGAAGAAACTTTTACGTAGTGAGATGAGCACGAGGATGAGGTACAGGAGTGATGGTTCGAGCTGGACATTGGGGCTATGAGGCTACTGGCGGAATTTGAATTCCGCTGGACTTTAGCTAGTCCAATTACGAAATGAATGCACTAAATTCTGGCGTCCAGCACTGATGGCACAGGTAGTCCATGTTAGTCAAGCGTATAGACGTCAAGGGTACATATTTAATGGCATTTCATCTACGACATTTTCTCTTGGCCTTTTTTTCTCATTACCTTTCGAGCACTTTATTGAGTTCATCAATCTCACTCTGTTTGCTATAATGTCACATCTCAAATTCTACGCCTACGAAGGTCAAGGCGTCAGTAAGAGAGAGCAATTTTCCTACTCTCAAGCGGTACGAGTGGGCGATAGAATCGAATGCTCGGGTCAAGGTAAAAGAAACCAATGTTTACTCTCGCAACAAGAGGAAATATCAATTAACGAGCCTCAACTCAGGCGGATGGGATCCCATTACAGGCGAATTTGAAAAGGAAATCAATGCGCAAATCGACCTGGCATTTCAGAACGTCGAGAGAACTCTAAAAGACGCGGGGGGCAAAGGCTGGTCGCAGGTCTACCGAGTCAACTCGTACCATGTCCCAATAAACAATGAGGCCTTAGCTGCCATGGTGCGCAACTTTAAGCAATATATGCCTGATCACCAGCCCTTGTGGACTTGTGTTGGTGTTTCTCGTCTGGGTGAGGATGATATGCGGGTGGAAATCGAGGTCGTGGCGCACGATCCAGAGGGGGCTTGAACAAATCCTTGTCAACCGTAATGCTATATCTGTATACTAGGTATATGTTCAGAAAATAATTCCTACGGCTCTTGTCAATCGAGCATACATTCAATGCAAACTTGGGTCCAGCACATTCAGACGCGTCTCTCGAATGGTGGAAATCAATGCTACTAATCATGCACCCATTAAAGTCGATGAATGTTCCCCAACTGGATACACATCACTTGTGCCATACCTTGAGGGACTATTCGTCATGCTATCTCAAGCTTGCTATTGCCGGAAGCCCCGAGGAGTTTGTCAAAGTGGCATCCAATCTTTCCTCCTTTCATTCTGCATTGGTACTCCTCAATCGGGGACATTTGGGGCGGAACGCAAATCCCGTCTGTCATGGTCTGGACTTGGTGCACGCCAACAAACGGAAACTTTCAGTGGGTGTTACAGGGCCTACAGGGCTCTTCGCGGATCCTGGTACCTCTGGGGTCCACCAAACCTGAACCTTGGCACTAGGACTACATGTACATATAGTCTTCATAACACACGAGTGCACAAGCCAAAGAGTGAATTTCAAGATACGACAATCGGTGGATTGACAAAGCAGCAACATGTGCGAAGTGCATCTTGAAAAAGAAGCTATGAATATCAAATCCCTCAGTAGCGCGACGCCTGACCATGCGCTCAAGGCGCCCTGGTCACGTTGGCAGGCTGCCATTCACACGCACCACTAGCTTGCCAGAATTCTTGCAATCGAGAAATTGACCCATACGATCTGTCACGTCTTCCAAGGGGATTTCTTGCGTCATGACCTCGATCAGTCCTGACCTTATATAGTCCATCACTGCGTAGGCACCTTGTACACCTCCCATCATGCAGCCCTGAACTTTGAGCTGTCTCTCGATCAAAGCACTGACCAAGGGGATCGTGAACATTCCATTTCCTCTGGGACACCTGCAAATCTGATTAGAAAAGCATCTTTATATGCCAGCTCTTGACCGCTTACCCGACGCATGTAATAGATCCTCCGTCGCGGACATAGCTATCCAGTCCATGGAAAGCCTCGTATCTGCTTGCTGTAACAATTACTGAATCTGCACGGTTGTGATCAAACTTGTTGCCACGAAGATCTTTACACACATCGTGTAGATTCTGCACAAAGGCTTCCCACGACGGTGCATCAGCTAGATACGGTGATGCGAGCAGTCGATCGTAGCAATGGCCATATTTTTCCCCTATAGCTGTCGTGACCTTTTCTTCAATGTCCACGCCTATAACCTTGGCGCCAAAAACTCGCTTTGCAATCTGTCCAACGAGATGCCCAATCCCGCCAAGAACGCCAACAACCACGACAACATCTCCGGCGTGAATATCTGTAGTCTGGACAGCCTTTAATGCTGTAGAGCCGGAGCACAGAGCTGCGGTGTAGGCCCCAGGCCAGACGCCGCTTTTTGTGTCAAACACCCACCTGGGCAAGGGAACCAAGGAGGACCACGGCGCAGTCATGTATTGCTGAAACGTGCCTTGATGGTGTTTTGGAAAAGCCGTGTGGCTGGGGCATGACTCTGGGAGGCCACCAAGGCAGAATCTGCACGTCTGACACGTGTATCCAATGTAGCGGGTTGCCACTGGGCGTCCGAGTAGACAAGGATCGTAGCTGGCAACCACATGTCCTATGCCCTCATGTCCCGCGATATGGCTGTGGCTAGGGAAACCTGGCTCAGGTCCAACGGAAAAGCAGGCATCCTTTATCAACCCGTTGATTAATATGAACCCTTGTATGGTATATCTCGAGTAGGGAGATGCGCTTACGCTGCGACACATGCCCGTCCAAGCAATCCTAACCACCACTTCATTCTCCTTGGGAATCTTAACTTTGATCTTGCAAAGCTGGATGTTGAGATCCTCTCCAACTGTTGCCGTCATCGCTGCCTTTTGTGTATTGGGAATCGAGAACTCGGAGTGTAGATACAAGTGCGGTGTGCTGTTTTCTTCTCCGAGTTTGCCAGGTATGCTTTCCGAAGCACAGGAACTGAGTTCTGTAGAAACGGATCTTTGGAGTGGTGTGGAGTGAATCGCTGCCTCCTTGAAGTCAACTATTGTGGCCGGGACCTGAGCTTGTGGTTCGATGTCGATCCTCGTGCCATCTTTGCGGCACGACAAAGTCGATACCGCCAGCAAGTGTGGCGGCAACTGCTGAGCAGTCATGGTCTGTAGATTTTGAGTCATTTTACAAGTTCTTCTTAAAACACTCGAGCAGAATTGAGTAACGTGCGTGTGACAAATAATTCCAAACCATCAAAGGCGAAAGTAAAAATAAAAATTTCCAAGATTCTCAAGCATAATTCTGGAAATTGACGACGAAGAATATCATAGCAACGAGTGTCCATTCGCAAAGCTGTGGCGGATCAGGAATGCAGTTTCCGCTTTTGCCCTGATGGAGAAGCCTTGGAAACAGCCCCATGCAAGTCCACGAGAGCACAAAGGTACAAGCTTGCAATAGAGATTACGCAATCTGATTTCGCAGAGTGAAGGGATCGAACTTGGAAAGACTAGATGTTAGTATCTCGCCCAAGCTACATGATGGATTTGATAAGAGAGTGTCCAGAGTATACAATGGGTATCTAGCTTTTCTTGTCAGGCGCTATTCTTTACGCCGCGGAATCCCAATTCCTCCCCTATATCTGATAAGAAACCGATCCTTGGTCTTGCGAAACCTTTTTACTACAGTTGATAGCATCCCGCGTCGCGGGCGTGGCGCTGAGCAGGCTATACCAACTAGTTGGCAAAGCAGGTAGGTAGCGGAATCTGCATTCCGCTGCCGTTGGTAGGGAAACCTCCATGTCAAGGTCAGATAACGGTTGAGGTCTGGGTGCGGGATCTAACATCACTAGCCTTATCTCGTCTGCCTACCTTGTACCATGATGTCTTGAAGCCATGTCAAATGGGATTGAAGAATTATAAACCTCAAGCGATTGTGTCGGATATCGCAGAATGGATATTCTATTAATGCCGTGACTGCCCCCAAGGGTATCTTCACGGTGTTTTGGTATCGTCATTGCACTTTTAATGATCAAATCAAACAACCTCTGGGCCTAGGATTTCAACAATTGACGAAAAAATGGGTGTCATCAGACAAAGCTTCGCGTATGGCATGATTTTCTCAGCAGGTAAGTTGATGAGCCAGAACGCGAGCACTCGTCTTTGCGTGGGCTGATTTGTATTAGCCATTTCCATCGGTTATGACTCAGGATACCTCAATGGAGTACTCGGATCCGAGGACTTTATCAGACTGTACGGCATTAGTGATGATGGCGGGCTGAACATGTACTTGTCGCCAACTACAAGAAGCATCTTTTCGTCGATCCTGATTGTCGGCACGCTTATCGGGTGTCTGGCAAATACCTTTATCACGTCACGGAGTATGTGTGCAGTGTCCCGATTTTGATTTTGAGATCATGACTAACACGAAACAGTCGGTCGTAGAGGCAGCCTGCGGGTTGCGGCTGTATTGTACACAATCGGCGTCAGTATGCAAGTATCTGGCTCCGTGCAGGCAGTTTTCATTGTCGGTCGCATTCTGCTGGGGATGGCAATTGGCCTGATTTCCAACACAGTAAGTGCACGTGCTTGCATCTTCCTGAAACTATACTAAATATGTTGATTCCAAGGTTCCATCCTATCTTATGGAATGTTCAACGGCTGCGAATCGAGGTCGCTTAATGGCCTTTTATCTGCAATTTCTGACCACTGGAAATGTCCTTGCTTGTGCTATCAACTATGGTACAACCAAGTACTCCGACAGCAGAAGTTGGCGTCAGTTTCTCAAAAGTAACCATAAAATGCACAGTGTACTTACCATGATTCAGGTATCACAATTGGCTTTCAGCTCTTTTTAGCTGTAATCATTGGCGTCGGTGCATTTGTTTGCCCCGAGTCGCCGTTGGTCTTGTCACAACGCGGTCAAATCGATGCAGCTCGAGCATCATATGCAATTCTCAAGAACCGTCCTCAAGATTCGCACGAGGTCAATGACTCGATGCAAAAATTAGAACAGCACCTTCAAGAATCGGCTGCTCTTGGAGTTGTGAATGTAGCAGAGTGTTTTCAGGGTTCCGATCTTCGAAGAACCATGATCGGTCTAGCAATGTCCTTTTTCACAATTGCCACTGGTATTACCTTTTGGTTCGGGTATGGAACAACCTTTTTTCAAGCAGCCGGTGTTGAAAACTCTTACCTCATCTCTCTGATCCTGGCTCTTGTCAACTGTGTTTTTACCGCCCCATCAATCTACCTCATTGAGCGATTTGGGCGACGCAGGTCGTTGATGTATGGTGGAGCTATCATGGCACTGACTCAAATTCTCACCGGCATTATTTACACCTTGGCTTCCAAGAGCGTCGCGAGCCAAAACATGCTCGTAGCAGGTGCCGTAGTATTCATTGCGGCATATGCCCCAACATGGGGAATCGGCGGTAAGTTCATCTTTGTTGACACTACTTGGTCCGAGCAGAGAACTAACTTCCGGAAGGGTGGCTCCTCATGGCTGAGCCTTTTTCCAATCGCTTGCGAACTTATCAGTCTGCCATTGTTCTGGCGTTTTACTGGATCATCACTTGGCTCGTCGGATTCATCACACCCTATCTGGTTGATGCAACAGCTGCAAATCTTGGTGTTTACGTCTCTTACATCTGGTTGGGCACGGGAGTACTATCACTTGTTTGGACACATTTGTGTGTTCCAGAGCTGGCAGGACTTTCAGTCAAAGAGGTGAGTTGAATTACTTCCCTGGCCCGGGGTAACTCAATGACTAATGTTTTGTCAAGATTGATCAGCTCTTTGAACGGAAGGTGCCTGCGTGGCGATCAAGAGCATGGCAAAAGAAGCTCCGAGTCATTAACTCGATTGACAGTCCAAGTATTGATGATGCTAGTGGATTGAAAGGTATTACCGTTGGGAATGAGAAGAAGGTTTAAAAGATATTGTAGATATTTCGCTTTGACGATAGCCTCGCCGGGTTATCCCGAGTGCATGGACAGTGCACCAGCCGTCCTGTTGACGAGCAAGTAGGGGATCATATTGCAATAATCTCAACGATTAGATATCGCACATGTTTAGACTATCAAAGGGAATCACTACCTTGCATTGCGAGTTATAATTGTAAGAGCTAAGTCAGAGCCCTTCAAAATCGGGAAAGGTACGTGGATATTTATAGAAAAATCGATCCATTCTCCATTTAAGAGCTGCACAAAGTCTGTGATACCTCATGGGCATAACGCAAGCAAGGATATCTGCACTCTAGTGCCGAATTGGTGCCCGCGGGTGCCAATCAGATGGCACCTCAGAGGCACAGTAGATATACGAGCGGTCTAACGGGCACCAATGTTAAGAGGTCAGCAGAACCACGAAAAGGTACATGGTTTCCTAAGCATTCACAAGATGATTTCTTTAATCTCATATAAGAACCAGCCCGCCGAATCCGCTCGACCAAATGGTGTTTCCTTCCCTCCCCTACTACCTACAGTCTCCAGCAGCTTAATCCATGATATTTGCTGCACATCATTTGCCGCTGCCTATACCAATCTCACAGCTTTTTCCCTGACTTATCACAAGCATGACTCCTGATTACGACATCATTGTAATTGGCGGTGGTCCAGCCGGTCTCAGCGCGGTCTCGTCAATCGTCCGCCAAGATCACAAGACATTACTATTCGACTCGGGAAAATATCGCAATGGCCTCAGTAATCACATGCACACGGTGGCATCCTGGGACCACCGCCATCCTAGCGAGTTCCGAGCCGCTGCTAGAGCCGACCTTGACCGTTACGGTTCCGTCACAATTGAAGACGTCGAAGTTGAGTCGGCCAAAAAGCTCGAGGATGGATGTTTTCAGGTCGAAACGGCCGGAAAGTCGTGGGTTGGAAAGAAGTTGATCTTGGCAACTGGAGTCGAGGATGTCTTTCCAGATGTTCCGGGGTACGAGGATTGCTGGATTTCAGGCGTGTAAGTGTCGTACTTGTTTACCACGGTACACAACAACGTACTCCAGGTTCACTCGTATCATTAACATTTGTATCCAAGTTTTCACTGTCTGTATTGCCATGGATGGGAAGAAAAGGGCGTCAAATCAGCGGGTATGCTCGCCGAAGGTGCCACAGGCAAATGGGTCCCAGCCCTTCACTTTGCCCGTCAAGCCCTACGCATGGCCGAGACAGTCACACTCTACACTGACGGCAACGAAGAGCTCGGCCAGGAGATCAAAGATGCGCTCAAAGCAAACCCAGCACCCATGACTGTAGACACGCGAAAGATTACCAAGCTTGTCAAGGCCCCGGAGCGAGCTCAAGTCACTCTGCACTTTGCCAGCGGCGAGAGCAAAACCGAGGGATTCCTGGCTCACAAGCCACAGACTAGACTGAGAGGCTCTCTGGCCAAGCAGCTCGGGCTCGAGATGACGCCTATGGGAACCATCCAGGTTACTCCGCCGTTCAATCAGACCAGTGTAAAAGGTGTGTTTGCCGCTGGAGACTGCTCTTCACCCATGCAAACTGTCACGGCAGCCCTTCACTCGGGCACTTGTACTGGAGGTGGAGCGCCCCTACAAATCCAGGCCGAGACCTACGGACAGCCGGCAATATTCTAGACGCTTCAATTATTGAATAAAGGATTCTGATGGGCAATCCACGCATCGCGATGCATAGATGAATTGTTCAGTGTTCGTATTGAGCAGATCAAATATCTGGCTTTAGTTCCAGTAGCCACTATACTGCGCCAACTTGGTGGGATTCAGTGGGGGAGTATGCCAGTACAGCACCTAACCTAGGCACTCAGGCTAGCTCCGTACTAGCAGGACACAAACGATCGTAGCCATGGATACATCACCAATGCAATCGGCTTGGACAGGCGCATATTGCCACATTGATAAATACGTCCACAAATCATTTTGTGAGCCTATGTACCAGGACTACCATCATCATACATTGGTAACCTCTGCTGAGATTGACATCTTACCTTTGCTGTCATCAACGGGAGCAACACCTTCCTCGACAATCTTGCCTTCTATCGGATGCTTGTCCTCGAAAAGCATGCCCAATTCTTCCAAAGTGGAACCTTTTGTTTCTGGGAAAACAAAGTAAATGAAAATTGTACTCAGGATCAGGACTCCCAAGTAGAAGATGAAGTAGTAGTATCCGATCCGAGCCAACGCAATCGGGTTGACGTATTGGTTCACCGTGAGTGCCACCTGACTAACCAGAATCTGCAAAGCCAAGCCTCGTGTTCGAATACTAAAGGGCAGAATCTCGGTCGTGTAGCAATACAAGAGGGGGTTGCAAGCGACATTGAAAGCGGCATTGTACAGAAACAAAAACACCACGGTCGTGTAAGCCGCGGCTTGCGATCCGTGGTTGCTGTACATGGCGCTGGCGATGGTCAGGGGCACGTTGGCGAAAATCATGCCGATGAAAGAGGCCAGCCATAGCGTGCGACGACCAACCCGGTCGGCGAGCAGTGCTCCGACGAGTGAGCACAGAAAGTTCCAAATCGACATGCCGCCATTGATGCCCGTCTGCTGCTCCGTACTGGTAATGCCGATGCTGTCTAGTATGGGACTAAAGTAGTACGAAATGACTCCTTGTCCGTTCCAGAGAGTGAGCACAGCGACGGCCACGCAAATTGTGAATCGCTTGCGGTTGCTCTTGGACTTGAGGGCCTGCGCCCAAGAGCCCACCTGAACCTGACGTTCATACTCGAGTGCAGACAGTATTTCCTGGATCTCGATGGCAACGAGTTCCGATTCATTGTCTCCGTTTGCGTGGTACTTGACGAGCATCTTGCGCGCTTCTTCTACTCTGCCCTTGGAGCACAGCCAGCGTGGCGACTCGGGCATAAAGATTGATGCAACCATGACAAGACAAGGAATACATGCTTGAACAATGGAGGGAATTCGCCACGACCAAGTTGTATTGAGGTGCCCTGTACCAAAACACAGCCAGGCGGCTAGTATAGAACCGACGTACCAGAGAACATTGAACTAGCCACCAAGTTAGCATCTATCTGTCTTCGGAGGCAGGAAAGTCCATCTCACCATTGATGCCATGCCACCTCTAAGGCTTGGATGAGCCACTTCATTCAGCAGACTAGGACCCGCAGATGTCGTAAAGCTGATGCCAATGCCTAGAATGAGGCGACCAACAATGAACTCTGTCCGCCCAGGCGAGGCAGCTTGCAAGATTGACCCAACGACTGAGAGGAGCGAGCCAGCAAACAGGGTTGAACGTCTACCAAAGGTATCGGCAGGCCATGAAGCGACAAGGGCGCCAATGACGCCGCCAATGAAGACCATGGCAGTGATGAGGCCCAGGATTTCATCAGAGGGATTGCTCATATCTGCGAGATATATTGTCAATAGACACCCAAGCTGAAGAAAATTCCGGACAAATGCAACAGAGTAACCTACCTTGTACCCAATTGTCCATGGACTGAAAGCTCCCCACCACTACCTCATCATAGCCGACTACCATTTGTGAGACCAAGATACAAGTCTGCCAAAAGACCAACCGACGGAGGCCGGAGTTGCGCCACCATTGAAGCTTGCCGCTAGGGCTTCCAGAAGCTGAATTTGCCATGTTGAACAGATGCAATGAACCGATGATGGCTTCATCTTCACAAGCCCATGCCTGTCCAGCGACTCCTTCACTTTATAACAACTGTCGCAGAATAGGAATACAATGTCTATCAGTAGAGGCATGTAGGTCATGTTGGCCAATAGGGCGCCTCGTGCATCGCTGATAGCCAAATCGTGGTCCGGCATTGGTCAGTCGCTGTTGGAGTTGTAGATAAGCTTGCGGGTCACTACAAACTCGTCCGTGACTCGGCCGACGTGCGACGATTATCGAGCTCAAGCGTCGGGATATAAGACAACATTCTGATTGGCTCGCTCCTTGCCAGCGCCACTTGGACCCCAACATTGGGAGACTCGACCGTGACTTGGCCGACAAAAGACTACCAAACAGGCCTAGCATGTATCGATTATAGGCGTCTGGGGAATGAGTTGATCTTCTGATTGGCTCGTCTTCTTGTTGAGTCTATGAGGTTTGAATAATAGCTGACATGTCTGGTTCTCGGACCCTCACACACTCGAACTGCAAGGAATTGTGAATGCAAGTAGTTTTCCGCCAAGTATAAAGCGTTATCGAGATTTGAAGAGTCATTTGGCCTCCTGAGCACTAGATTTTGCGACACTCCGTCCCCTTGAACAAGTTCAAAAAGATGCCAGGAAGATTGCAAGACGAAGGCAGTTATGCCTCAGAGCCGACCGTCGATGTGCAGAAAGAATACGGAGACTGGCGGGACAAACTGATCAAAGATGGCTACGTCGTTCTCAAAGGTGTCGTCCCCGCCGAACGCGCTCAGCACTATCTAGACAGTATCTTTAGCTGGCTCGAAACCTTTCCTTACGGTTTCAAGAAAGATGACCCCTCCACATGGGGACCTGAACATCTCCCGGCACATGTCAAGTGAGTTTGAGTCTATGAACCAGTCATTTGCAGACTCTAACAGGCGACTAGGAGTGGCATGTACCATGGCTATTCTGTGTCTCACGAAAAGTTCTTTTGGGATGCGCGATTGTAAGTCTTGTTGACAACAATTTAATGAAACCAGCAACAACTGACATGTCGCACAAAAGAGAGCCAGCCATCATTGATGCATTCGCCAAGATATGGGGAACGGACGAACTGCTCGTATCGTTTGATGGTGTGAACCTGACTTTGCCCTCTGCAAATCGACCTGCAGTAGGTGCCTGGCCACACGTGGACCAAAGCCCACTGCGCAAGGGTCTCCAGTGCGTCCAAGGGCTGCTCAACCTGGCCCCCAACGGCCCGGATGACGGCGGTCTGATTGTGATGAAGGGCTCTAGCGCGCTCAATGAAGAGTACTTTGCTACTCACGAGAATAGCCAGGAGACATGGGGCCCGGCAGACTGGTTTGGGTTCTCCGAAAAGGATGTCGAGTGGTTCAAGAGCAAAGGCTGTGAGATCATCAAGGTCTGTGCAGATCCTGGTGACCTTATCCTATGGGACTCTCGTGAGGTTCACTACAATCAACTCCCAAAGAGTGATGCAGTACGATCCGTTCTATGTAAGACAACACTACACTCTATGCCAGAAGTTGATCTTTACTAAGCAACGTTAGACATGTGCTACACACCAGCATCGTATGCTGCTCCAGAAGATCTGAAGAAAAAGGCCGAGCTGTTTGAGAGTCGCATGGGGACGGTAAGTCGGTCACTTGTTCAAAGCTCAATCCGTTACTGATCTGGATGTTTGTAGACCCATTGGCCACATGCCAACATCTTTCCAAACAATGCTGTGCAAACCCGGCTGGGGAAACCAGAAACCTACTCCAGGGACCAGCCAATCGAATCACCTATGATGAGCCACAGAATGCTGCAGCTTGCTGGAGTCAAGCCATATTGATCCTATAGGCTTATTACAGAGAGTTGGCTTTGATGTGCTCCAATTGTAGCTCATATTTGGTTCTTTTGGATCTCTTCCAAAATCCTCCCGCCATGATTGGCAAGCGGGCTGTGTGAAATGCGCTGGAGAAAAGCAATGCCAAGGTCAATCTCGGTTCTGCAGTTGGAGTAGGATGACTCCCTTGACGTATTATCCAAAAGAAGCGTTACGCAAGCTGAGAAGACGTTCGTGGCGATTGCCCTGGTAATAGTTAGTATTTGTATCACCAAAGTAGCTCCGATGAATCTACTTACCATGATCGGAATTTGGAAGTGTCAAGCTTTCCGGTTACAATGGCGCGAACAATTGCTTGCGCGGATGACAGACAAATTGCACGAACCCTGGCTTGATTTGGTGAACCCTTGAGCCAGTACTGCTGGAGAACACGGTTTATGGCGATGCGATAGTACAGAAATGCCATGGCCAGACTTTGGCTTTGCCATAGCATCCAGGGTTGCCGTGAGTCGCCGTCGTCAATCGTATTCGCAAATTGCTGGTCAGACTGTAGGAACAATGGAAGCTCTCCAACCAGGTTTGCCAATTCATCATCTGCAGCCAATACAATGCTTGTGATTTCTTCAGCAGACCAGGCCCTAATTCGCAGCTTGTACCTGAAACTATAATAGATTCTGGCTAGCCTGGCCATGATGATGTGGTACTGTACTGGTCGTGGTTTCGAGCGTGACAGCCTGTGGCTTGATGGCAAAGAGAGCTCCTCGTCGTCCACGTCTTCCGGCAGCTGACAATCAAAGTCAACGTCATTGACAAAGGGTGTGTGAAAAGGTATGGGCAGCCACTCGCAAATGATAATCGTCCACCAAAGGCGCCGGCGTACTTGTTGGTCAGAGAAGGATTCGTCTTCATGGGCCGAGTCGTTGCCCAACTTTAGCTGCTGCGCAACTCTGATTGCCACCGACCACATAATCTTTTGGCGGCTGATATCGCCCATATTTGTGAACAGCATGCCTAGAACGACAATGGTCTGTACCGTGTTTATATGAGGTCGCTGCGTAAAGTCGCCTTTGTCTAGGAAATAAAGTGCAGCACGTACCAGTTGCGAAGAAGATCATCGGGTTTGCCAGGCGGAGCGGGAATCGTATCAATCACTTCATCAGACATGAAGAGCAAGGTCGATGCCAGTATGCTGAAGTATACTGCCAGCCATAGAGGCTCTGCATGGTCCAATGACTCTGCAGCGGACTGCAGGCACCAGAAATCCTCATGCTCTTGAAGAAACTGCGGTGTAGAGACGGCAAAATGAATCCAAAAAGTCCACTGTGGTGCGAATGCGAGGATCGCATCACTGCAGCTCTTTGACGGCAAGAGAATGTCTTCTTTGCCCCAGACAGACCGGAGCCCGGGACAATGTTCCATCATGTCGAATAATCGATTCTCGTACCACTCTGTCTTGTCGGCCAGCGCTGGCAACCTCGAAGTTGATTCTGTTACTGGCGCCGAATTATGGCCCGCCAAGAGCGCTCCAAGACGCAGGTTCTCTTGCAGAAGATCAGCATAAGATGGGCTGGACTGAGAGGCATCCACGGTGTGTATGCGACCCTTTACTCGAACAACTTCTCGCCTGCATTCGGTGGGAACCCCACGGCGCACGCATTGTCGACATGGTAATTCTTTGCTGCATTTGATCTTTCTTGCATAACAAGCGGTGCATGACTTGGGAGCTCTTTGCGTCGACCTGATATCATCTGCCATGATGCACAGGCCAAAAAAAAAAAAGGGTAGATTTCGGGAATTGATGGAGCAATAATAGGTAGCCATTGGCTTTATCTTGGAGAGATATGCAGCGGAATCCGGATAGTCGCCCTCCCTCTAGCGTCGGCCGGAGCCACCCCGCAAATTGAAACGAGTCAGCGGCCTTACATTGGATGCTGTTGTCTCGTCCCTTACAAGTGGATATAGCGACGCCGGAATATGTTCAAATATCTTTCAGGTGTTCTTTGTCGGATCAGATCATCTGAGAGGATCTCAAGGTGCTGGTATCTGAGAAACATCCTGAGCGGCATCGCTGGACACTTCAGACTAATGTCACGCAAGCATCCCGAGATCGCAGCAACTGTCCTAGCAAGCTACCATCATTGTTGTGATATTCTCTTTGGTGTTTTCGATAAGCTCATAGGGTGCGCATTAAAACTCTCGGCATTTTGAAAGAACATTCTATTTTTGGATGCGATAAATGATCAACTTTCAAGTCATTCAAAAGGCATGTTCTTCAACGGGATGGAAGGAGCTATAGGTCACTGAGTCTTTCATGCACAGGACTCTCCAAAGCAACAACGCTCCAGTCGAATCTGACTCTGACGTGTTAGAATTTAACATACTAGGATGCATCTTTTGATTCAATAGTCATTGTTTCTTTGGGTCAGCTACGTCTCCCCGTAAAAAGGCCAAAGGGAGGCCTCTCACACGATTTGCCTTGATATTGCCTCAACGCAGTCATTATCCATGGAATGATATCCCAATAGTGAACGCCGGTATCTGAATACTTGTAACATATGTCCTATTGACGATACGGCACCTTAAGTCGTACCATAGTCCAGCTTTCGGATGTACTATAGCTCGGTTTTGTGTTGACTTCTTGGGTTAATCTCATATATCCGTTACCGTCTAAGATCACCTTCGGATGAATAATTAAATCAAGATAGTAGAGAGCAAGCCAGGTCAAGCATCTAGGATCCAATGCAACCATGAGCGGCCTTTATCGCACAGTCATGTATCATCACCACACACTATGATGAATGTGCTCCTTTATATCATGGAGCTCGTTTACGAAAATTCAGCTAGGCAGCTCATCTTTCATTGCAGCTTGTCGTACTCACAGGCAGTGATTCTAGTTGTATCGCCGTCATGGCTGTCAATATCGCGATGAGAGCGGGCCGCGGTAGCTCACTTCCAGTTACATTGAAGACGTTTGCGAGATTTGCCTTATTCATCGAACAAATGAGGAGCCTTGGATTTTATTGATGCCTATCGATGAATTCGATTCATAAAGATTATCCAACAACATGAACCCGGATCATGTCAAGTATTGTATGAAATCAATTGTTTGCTCATGCCATCTGACGAGCGTTCACGACAACGACTTCGATCTGCTCAAGCCACAAAAACCACACATTAGGATTTACCGTTCAGAGAATCGCCTATGCCTTTCGACTGCCCATAATCGGTGTACCTCGGCAATTCTCATACGCCATGGAGTGTTGCCCTGGAGATTCTAGTATACACTTGGGAACCTCTTCAGGTGATTGTTAATTTCATCTACACTTTCTCAAGTTGTTTTATTCCAAGCAAAATTATAAAAAGAAGGCTTCTAAAGGCCTCTGGCGCCTATCAAAAGGTTCACTATGTTTGAGATACTTGTGGACTTCATGTCTCGATATAGTGCGGGCATGTTGAAATAAGTTGAGTGAGGTCACCTATTGTCCCCAAGTGCCCGATAATGATCCGTCAGCACGCGGGACAGGGTAAGGTTTATGGCTTGCGCTTGATCGTTGTTTTTCAAGCTGAAAATGAGACAATCACGGGATCAACAGCCCAGGACGGAAGACCAGCGAGACCAGCTCGTCCCCCAAACTTTGAGAGGGTAAAACAATAACAATACCCACACATGTACTGATGGCAACGGTCCCAGGAAGGTCGAACTGAGGCTGAGATACAACTTGACTCAGTAGTGTTGATTCAAGAGGCGTAATGACAATCGTAAGCAATTGCATGTACTCGGTAACTTCTTTGATGTGAAGCTAGTTCCAAAGCTTCTTTTGGGTATCTAGTCAGTTACTCAGCCAGCCAGACAACCAGCCAGCACGGTCCGGCGAGCATGTGCCATCCAGTATGGAGAATGGACAATGCGTATGGCGCAAGGGGAACGTCCCGTATTCGGTAGACTTTTTGACTTTTATATCGACTGGGTCGGGTTCCAGAGAAAATTCCCGGACAATGACCAAGTGCTTGTCTAGTGGTTTCGTCCTTGTGGGTTTGCGCTGTGCTGTGGAAAGGGGACAACATGGACAAGGAGCCAATGGAGCAGAAGGCCGAGCCCTAAAGGTCTATGGGAGTCTTGGACCGCGTGGCCTGGACAACACAGGACGCATCAGCATCAGTGGGTGATTACTGGCATGGCCCGCTTGCGCTCAGCCTGGCTGTCAAATACAAATACGGATCGACCATGTCGGCAAAAGAGGGGCCGGCAATATGAGAGTGGGCTGTTTTCAGGCTTGATGGTGGATGTGGGCAGTGGGCAGTTCATGACTGTAGTGGACGGAAGAAGAGACAGTAAATTGCAGAAGATGGGATGAGCCCTCCAGCGGCAAATGCCAAGATGCTCACTCGAGCGCTGCACAACCCTCGTGGACAAGATTTGCAGTTGCCATAGACTGAAGAGTTGTAGTTAGTCAAATCTGTCCGTCTAATGTCTATCGGACGGCCAGTCCGCCCGGGAAGAGATAGCTAGCCGAACCAGGAAACACATCAAGGGCGCGGCCTCGGCCGTCTCTTGAGCCGTCAAGCAAAGAGGCCTACCAAGAAACAATAGCAAAGGTACGTACATCGTACTTGACTGCTTGTTGTCGTTGTTTTTACAGAGGTTCGACCTTCTTCCATCAGAGGGTTTCAAATTGGGTAGTGAAAAATTCACGCGCGAACGACAAGCCGGCGCATGTTGCTAATCAGCGCAAGGTCAAGACTTTGAAATTAAGCATTTGATGCAAAGAAGGAAGCCGCCCCCATCGCTGGTAGGTCAGTACCCAAGATCGTACCAAAGATTGCCGGACTATTTTTGTACCCTCAAAAAGGTGACGAATCTGCGCAAAAGTCGACCTGTGACGAATCAACAACCGGGATTTGTCCTTGACTCCCCTGAGCAACAGTAATGGTCTAATTTCGCCTATGGCTTCTGCTAAGCTACTGGCAGACTGGGGGGCCGGGGTACCTGCTGCTACGTTGGGCTTGCCAGCCAATCATGCATTGGGCGTCCCTGGCCAAGCGGGCACCTGCCCGTTCCTGATTAGGAGCGCGGACCACTGATCAGCATACGGCACTGGACAGGAACAAGTCACGTCCAGTGAGGCACTTCCTCTCGTGCTTGTTGTGCTCTGGGCGTTCTGGAAAAGGAAATGATGGGCTGTCTGGCTTGCCCACGGAGTTGCGTTGCGCGTAGGGCGCAGTCATCAGTTTTCTGTCCGTTTGTCGACTTGCTGAGTCAATAATCGTCGGATGCGCGCGTATTCGTACGTTTACATACTGTTTGAAGCCACGACCATGTACCTAACTGAAAATGCCTTTTTTGCCTAGGATGGATAGGGTAGCCTGACCCGTTGGGATAACAATTGATCAGATAGGGATTCTCAAGTCTTTGTTACAAACCGCTGTCAAGCACCATTAATGCAAATTATCCATGAAGGCGGCAATTGACTGGTGCCAGAGGATGCAAAGATAAGTAGGCATTCAGGCACAAAGCCACGAGAGCACGGCTTTGTGTCCATGATATTTGGAGAGAATTCGTGGAGAAAACGTTAATGCAGGTAAGGTTGGCCGTATTGCAGGTCTCATCATAGGGAAGAGAGTGCCAGTGCGTTCTTCCGGACGCAACCCGACCAAGGCGCTGTTTGTCCCGAGTGTTTCTGGCAATGCAGAGGATCGATCACCTTTGAAAGGGAGCATCATTAAGTAGTGAATGGCTGCCAATAGAAGATCTGCCCTTCTCAGAGCAGCGTCCTACGTCAATCGCGATGATGAATGATGTAAACTCGTTGCAGTGCCCTACTTCTGGCATCTGCTTTGCTCGTCCCTGTCAAGCCTGTCCCCCGCCGTTGGACTTTGGAAGTTTGAACTTTGAACTTACGGGTCGTACGGGAGTCGATCGATGGACCCAATGCCATGTTTGTTAAAAACGCGCTCTGCTGTTTAAGTAGATGATCGCCGTCTCCCACACGACCACAAACCCACCCACGGGCCTTTGGGTAATGTGCTGTGGTATCGCTCCGTTTAGTCTACACTTTGTTCGGACCTCGAAGCTGCTCGGACGCGTCGTTGTAACTTTTGGTAAAGTACTCCAAATAGAATAATTCCCAACTCATGACGTCCGTTTGTTTTTGACTTGTGAAAATCGTGTTTGTGTGTGTGTGCCTCCGTAGTAGTAATGCAGGATGAAGAATGTACCCAATGGAATTTGTGAATTGTTGGTAGGGGTTCGGATTGGAGCGTTGTTTGGAGAGCTAATGTAGGTACCTCGGAGCAGTGCTGGGACCCCCCAGTCCATCAAGAGCAAGACCCCAGCTTCGTCCAATCCACCACCAGAATCCTCCCTACCTTGAGCACCTAGCACGTTTAGCAGGAGCAGGAGCACAGCGGTAGCGGTGCATCCACCCACCCACCTGGTTCGTCTCTGTCCGCCCACCCTCCCAGTCCTCCCACCCAGCAGCTAAACTACCAGCAGCTTGACCTCTTCTGCCTTTTTTTCGCTTTTCTTTTCCTCCCTCACCGTCCGTTCGTACGTTGTTCGTTCGTTGTCGCATCCCATAACGGCACTTACGGCCTCTCCCCCAATTTCTTCTCCGAGATTTTGGCTTGGTCGCAATCTTCGTGGCCTTTCCTTAATTCTCATTCCATTCTCTTCAAGCACATTCCGCAAACCACGACGGCCCGTCCGCAGCCATCCAACACACCCGACGACCACTTTCTGGTAACAACATTGTCTCGACGACTTTGCAGGTCAAATAATTTCTTTCCGCCTTCTTGACCTGACACAAGTTTGTCACTCACTCGTTTCGACTCTTCCTACGAACAATACCACGACGGACTGAACATCCAAGATCCCCGCGTCGCGAGCTTCCCGGACCAACGACGACGCCATCAAGCGCATTCCACTCTCTCGCCCAAACCACGCGCCCTGAGCACGTAGGTGAACGCACGGAATCAACTCAAATGCGCAGATGAACCGACGACAACACAGCACACGACTACCGTATTAATTCCCTACTTCTTGCGATATTCCTAATACAACTTGCGGTCTTCCGCACAAGTAGTAAATAATCTGTAAATATGCCGAACCACCACGAACACAAACACCTGGCAAGGGCCGAAACTGTCTATGCGACTGTCTACACCACCCTCAGCGCCACATTCACCGACGAAATTGCTGGATACTCGACCGTAGGCGTGGACAACACCGCAACATCTGTCGCCAATGCCGCCGCCACGACCGCTGCCGCCGAGGCAGCGGCCTCTGACGATTCGACTCTACCTGCATCGCTAGTCGCAACCGGAACTGTTGATGTGGGCTCTGAATCGAATCTGGCCATGGCAACTAGTACTTCTTCGACTTCGGCCAAGGCTTCATCCACGACTGGGTCCGCTGCTAGCACCGCAGCTGCAGCTGCTGCATCCTCTTCGACTTCATCCTCTAGCTCAAGCACTGGCGACAGCAGTGGCGTCAAGGCCGGTATTGCCTTTGGTGTTCTAGGAGGACTCTTGTTATTCGGTTTACTCGCCTGGTTCCTATTCAATAAACGGAGAAAGCAGATGGAGCAGCAGAAGGCTATTGACAACGAGAAGATGAGCGGCAATGCAGGCGCAGCTGCTACTGGAGCTGCTGTTGCCGGTGGTGTTGCATTCGCCGCAGCTGCAAACCGCCGTGACTCTGTCCAAACTACCCACACGACTGCCGATGCTCCCCGCTTGGAGTTGCGACCTGTTACCCAGTTCATGCCCAATTTTGGCGAGAGACGTTCCAGCAAGGGTGCGGCTCTTGCTCTGGGTTTAGCTCCGATTGGAAACAACTCGCAAGCACGCACCCTTGGTGCAGGTACCGACCGTCCTTCAACCAGCCAGAGCCATGAGAATCCCTTCGGCAGCGGTGCTGAGCAGCTTGACGGAGTTTCTGAAATGTCGGTTCAGGCCGCCTCGCAACCCCACAACCCCTTCGATGCGCCTGAAAATGTTGTTGGCCTCGCTCAAAGTACCGATGAACACAACGTTTCGCCCATTTCGGAACATGCCCCTGATGGATTTGGTTCTGCTGCTACTGGGGCTGCCGCCGGAGCTGCCGCTGGTGTTGCTGTTGGCACTGCCTTGACCCGAAAGCAATCGAAGAGGGAGGCACCTCAGACTCTCGATCTCACCAAGGCCAACAAACCCGCTCAAGTCCTCGACCCCATTCCCGCACCCGCAAGTCCCGCCGGCACCGAATTCAGTCTCACGGAAATGGAGCCAGGTCAAACTCCCGGTCCTTCCAGCAGTGCTGCAGCGATTGCTGCCGCCGGCGGTCCTCCCCAGTCTACTGTCCACCGTGTTCAACTGGACTTCAAGCCCACATTGGATGATGAGATTGAACTTAAGGCTGGCCAGCTTGTCAGAATGTTGCACGAGTATGACGACGGTTGGGTAAGTGCTAATCTTTTTGCGAAATATTGTGACATGATTCTAATTCTTCATGCAGGCTCTTTGCATCCGTCTCGACCGCTCTGCTCAAGGTGTATGTCCCCGAACTTGTCTCTCTACCCGACCTGTGAAGCCCCGTCCTGGTCCTCCTGGAGCCGGTCCTCGTGGTCCTCCTGTGAACCCTGCTGGACGTGGACCTCCCCGTGGACCCGGCGCCGGCCCTGGCCAGAGACCTCCTCCTGGCCAGCGCCCAATGACTCCTCAAGGCGGACCATTCCCTCAGCCCAACGGACCTAAGAGACCAATGAACGGACCTGGACGCCCGCAATCTCCCGCCATGATGAGACCGCAATCGCCTGCCGGCATGGGACGCCCTCAGTCTCCTGCCATGATGAGACCCCAGTCGCCAGCTATGATGCGACCACAGTCACCTGCTGGTATGGGACGTCCTCAATCGCCCGGTCCCCGGCAACGAGGCTACAGCCAGAGCAGTCAACGCAACGGCCCTGGTCCTAGCCCAATGAACCCCGCAAGTGGTTCTCCTCCTCAGGGACCCATCGGCAGAAAACCCGTTCCCGGTCAAGCCTACTAGATGACGACATTTTTCTCTTACGGCAATGATGACACGGCGATACAGCATGGCGCATGGGCCAATGTGCGATACCCCTCAGAGTCGGACTCGACGAATCTTGACGAACTCTGAAACGAAACCTTTAGATCTTCTCGACGCTCACTTGCGACCCATTTTTGTCTTTCTTTCATGTTTTTGGTGATTTCGCGACTTCATTTTCATTTTCCTCACCGATAACAACAACGCTATTGCAGCATTTGTTTTGCGAGCGCCTGGCCTTAATTCGGAAAAAATTGTCGGATTAAAATTTCACTTTGTGCCCTTTTCGCCCAATTCATATGCGTCAATTTTTTCGTGTCAATAATTTCTATTACTTGACGAGCCAATTTTCTCTGGATGAGTCGGCGCCTCCGTGGCAATCGATCAAAATCCTGACGACCAGTTGGCTTTTTTTATTGCTTAATTTCGTTACTCCCTGCTTCCCGCCTGGTTCGCACGGCGAGGCGAGGAATCCATCTCAAAGGATTGGAACTTTGGACAAGTGGCACCCCTTTCTCCGGAAAGCTAGGCTGTGCTCTATTTTGGTGTTTGAGATGAACCGCAGATCTAGGCGTCCAGGGTGGACGGCAATGGAAGGCGGTTGTTACAAGAGAGACAGGAGATGGTCAAGGCCTCGAGTATCATATTCCCGACCTCTTGGAAGCCTCCATCTGTTCATGAGGATGGAAGATGGAGCTCTGGCCATGAGAACCCTAAGAAAGATACTCGAATAGCGTGTCAATTGTACATAAGTGTGTCAGTAGGACAATACAGTGGTTGATAGCTGGTGCTTTGCGCTGCTTGAACTAAAGATCTGACCTCTGAATCGTGACTGTCGAAATGCCCATCAGCTTGCTTTGCCCATGACCAATACGAAGACCCACCCGCCACGTCTTCAGGGACTAATATAGACCGACACTACACATCTCGCATATTCTTTTTCGTCGCCCGCATAGATTGACTGTAACAACAAGCTTGCGCTTACTTGCGTAGACATTTGGGTATAAGGGTAAAATATCATATTGCCAAGTGCCAAACGACGATCGGGCGATAAAGTTTGCGCAAAGATTCGTTGCTAGCTCCAACGACGTCCCGGTGTCATCTATCGGTATCAATCATGATGAATCAACGCCCTCGTGGCCGGTCCACCTGGATCTGGCAGACAAGAAGCGTTATAATGGACAGCGCCGCCACTGAGCAGTTTGCATCTTTTGCCGAGCGCAACGGTATCCGGCGGGTGTTTGTGCACATTGACCCGGATCTCTCGGTCGCCGACTTTGAGGCCTTTGTGGCAAGGTGCGCTGCCCAGAGAGTCGACGTCGAGGCCCTCATGGGCGATCCAGGATGGGTTCTGAACCCGCACCATGAGAGCTTTACTGGCCGGCTTGCTTGGGTCGTGGCATACCAGGCGCGGCATAAGGGGAACCCGGCGATGCAGATTCGAGGCTTGCATTTGGATATCGAGGTAAGCAGAAGCCCCTCGTCTCGTTTTTTATTCTCCTCTGTGAAAAGATACTTTTCCAAAACACAGCATACACCACATACTGACGCATCAAGAATAGCCATGGCATCTTCCGGGCTGGGAAGCCAACAAGTCAAGGTACATGCACAGTTTTCTGCAAGTCATTCACAACTACACGCAACAGGCGCACGCCATGACGCCCCCGCTGCCGGTCACGGCCGACTTGCCCTTTTGGCTTCACACGGTGCCTCCTCCCCCTGGATGCGGCGGTGACTACCACGTCGACGCGCTGCTCTCGACCCTGGACGGCGCCGTCTTCATGACGTACCGCAACACACCCGCCGTCCTGGCCGATATTGCGGGCCCGGCGCTGGCGGCGGCTGCGCGACACCCGGGGAAGAGCATGGATTTGGCCGTTGAAACGCGGAACTGTGATGAGGAGGGCCGGCATATCAGTTATCACGGGCTTGGGCTTGCGCGGCTCGAGGCGGACTTGGCAGTCATTGAGGGACGGATGGTGCCTTGGGCAGACAGGCACCGGATAGGCGTGGTTGTTCATGATTATCAGGGCTGGACGGAGATGCGATGAGATGTTAGAATTAACTTGAATTCTTGGTTATCCTGAACAAATCATATTTGAATAGCAGTGAGCTGGCGATTGTGCAAATTCAAGGAAAGAAATATTGCGTGATTGTTACTTACATCAATTTTCGCTCATTATTGCATTTCCCTGCTCAAGACACCACATTTGGTGCCATTTCACCGGCACGCTCCGAGGTATAGTCCATCTGAAGCCTATTATGCTAAGAATGCATGTTGCTGTAGCATTCGGGATCCGTCAAATCACATTCTCCATCCAGTCAGAACTAGCAATGACGATGACGATGACAACCGTGGGGGGCAGGGAGAGAAAAAACTGATCTACCTCCCTTTGAAAGCCATGTTCAACAAAAAGAATATGATGGTGAAATGGGTACCACATCTTTGAATTTGCGAAAGAGGCGCAAGCATCATGATCTCGCCACAAGTTGAGGTGAATTTAGGCCCGCAATTCCCTGAGGCATCGCTATTTTTGACCAAACAAGATAGTATGCTCGGTGAAGGCATTCAGCAAGGTGACCACCTTTGTTGGAGGTGGCAGAATTTGCAGAGGTATGGATGGAAATATGAAACCTGTTGGACTCGAATACTTCCAGAGTTCTGGGGATGTTGAAATCTGTGAGTGATCTACCTACATTCTATGGCATATGTAAAATCATAAGCTGACCCTTTTCAGTTCCAAACGCTATAGCATCGTTTGTTATAGCTTCTGTGGATGAAAGCGCATATTCTGATGGAATCGATAGGAACTTCGATCCATTCCGATAGATCCATCTCTTTAAAGGATCCAAGGAGTAAGTCTTCATGTGGCCGAAGTCATTTGTGGGTGTTGCAGGAAGCCAAACAGTTTCAAGATCCACCTCGCTTTCCATTTCCCACATGTGGATAGTCCTATCGCTGGTGCTTGTTGCAAGCTTCCTCCCGTCCGCGGAAAAAGCCAAAGACTCGATATGGCCCATCTCGTGTTGGTCCAGTACTGGCTCCATTCTGTTTGTTGCCATATTCCATAGGCTAATTCTATCAAAGTCGTGGGAGGCGAATCGTTTCCAAGGCTCCTGTTCGAACGCTACCCTCTCTCCATCAGGAGAGAATGCCAGACTGTATATGATATTGAATTGCTTCTCTGCTAAGAGACTTCCCCTCGCAACGTCCCATATCTGGATCTTACAGTTATATGCGTAGGTGGCAAGCTTGGTTCCGTCGCTGGAGAAGGCCATAAGGATGCGTCTGAAGTCTCCCGAGTCCGTCGTTATCCCTGTGAGGAATTGCTCCACTCTTCCCTCTGTCAGGTTCAATACTTCAATCAACTCGCCGCCACACCACGAAGCCAATTTCAGTCCATCTGGTGAGAACTCGATGAATTGTCGGGAAACCTGAATTCTTCCTGCATACTCCTGTGGAGGTATTCTCTGTACAAGGTTCCCTGACGCAACCTCGTGCAGGTGTATCATACCACTCACTAATACTGCTGCCAAGTATTTTCCATCTGGCGAGAATGCTACGCTCGTGATACGGAGAGTCTGCCTTCCGAGGTTTGGTTTCTCGGTTTCTATGGTTGCTACATCCCATATCTCGATGGCGCCATCGATTGAGCCTGATATAAGTTGTTGCTTATCAGGCGAGAGCACGAGACTTAAGATCGCGAGTGTATGACCATAAAACACACGCAAAACCCCGCCTGTTACAATGTCCCAGATCCAGATATCTCCGCTCCACCGTGGAGAGAATGCAAATTTGCTCGCATCTGGCCAGAAAACAAGGCTATCAGGTGATCTGAGATCCGAGACCTCCCAAGTTCGCTCGACGCCACCATCTGCAGCACACCAGAGAACAATGTGGCCAACATCACCACGTCCTTCTTTTTCATGCTGTATTGTTATTAGCTTGCGTCCATCCGCCGATTTTGCCAAAAATTGGATAGGGATCAATTTATCCTTGTTTTCGAAGGATTGTTGAATTTGTCCAGTCGTGGCATCCAATAGCTGAACGCGTCCCGTTGTTGACCCCAACATCAGTTGATTTCCTTGAGGCCAAAATGAGGAACAGGATATTTTAAAATGAGCAAGCTTTGGCAGCCTGACAGCCTGTCCTGTCGCGGCATCCAATAACAGCATGGTCCCATAGTTTGCGACCACTAATAATTTCTCCTTGTTAGGCCAAACAATGATACCTCCATGGCGAGTGGAACAAGGAGTAATCCACGCGAATTGGTTTGTCGCGGGAATCCATAGTCTGATGTGTTCACCGCTCAAAATTGCCAGCTTGCCTCCATCCGGAGAAAAAGCAAGATGCTGCATCGTGTCAACCTCCCAGGGATCACATGGATGCGCGAATTCGGCTCGGCCAGTCGCCATGTTCCATACTTGGACGGCTCCATGACGGTCTCCAGAAGCTAGCGTCTTGCCACAATTGGAAAGAGCAATGTGCGAAATTCCATATGACATATATGGTTGAAATGTCTGCAAATGATGGTCCCAATTGGGCTCTAAGCCCAATATAACTTTGATCGGGCAATGTTTCCGAAGAAACAGACGTCGAATGATGCTGTTCTTGGGACTGAAGAGCAGAGCGCTGCGATAAATCTGGAGCGGCATGGAGTCGATCATCGACATGTGTCTGAGAATGAACCTAGTGGTGTCTTTGAGGAGACTAGATAGATTTCCCGGCTCCCATTGCTTGTTGTACTTTAGCACCGTAACTGAGGTGAAAAATGGAGGCGTGCTGCCGTCTACTCACATTTATGAATGCTTCTAACCGACGAACACCATCGAGACCCTTGTGTAAAACTCGTTTCAAACACAAGGCTTCTAGCCAGCAGAGCAAATAATGTGACATGAATTCGTGAATCTCTCCCTGATCACATAGAATCTCTGGACGTATCGCGTGTTGCTCCAAGTCCGAGAACGACGCAATCAGGTGATCGATCCAGCTCTCGCAGGAATATGACATTGCAAGGAGAGGATCACCTGATCGCGGTGTTATGATTTCCGTGATCTCCGTGGAGCAATGCTCGAGCTCGTAAATGTTCTCCTTCAAGTCTTTCATAGCCCTCATGGACGCTGAGAGAGTCAAGCTGTGGCGGTCGGAAATTCCGCGGTCAAAGATGTCGCCCATGGGATCATCTTTCAAAAAGTCTCTTGCAGATTGATGGATAAAGTGGACAATATCAGCCTGTAAAACAAGGAAGTTGCTGCATAATCGCACACATCTCTCGGCTTGAGCTCTCTGGAGCTTGCGGTCAGAAAAGGCGATTGAAGCAAGCTCTTCAAGATGTAGTGGTCGCAATGTCGTAGCAGCTGTTGCGAGGACAGTCACGCAATCACTCCAGCGTCGCTCGAGTTCTCGTAGTTTAGACAGGCTGTGACTGTAGATATCGGGGAGTCCCGTAGGTAGCTTTTCAAGCAGATGGAGAGTCTCGCGGTCATCCCAGGACTCATGATCATTCTGTAACATCTCACATACAAGCGATACCCACAGAAAGATTCCTGCAGAGCGATCCTTGAGAATATAGTGAATCTTATGTCGGAGATCCGCGCTGTAGTCTTTGGTCTCAGCAAGGAGCTCAACTTTGCGTCTAATGTATTCATCAATAGATATTTCTGGAAGAACTGTTGACAATTCGATCGAGTTTATCAGGCACTTCTTGCCAAGAGACTGCAACGACTCGGAAATGATCGGATCTGATCTGCTTGAAACGACCCACTTGATACCGAGCTCCGTGGTCGTCTCACGTATGAAGCGAAGAATGTTCTTGAGATGATGCTTGTCTTCGCATTCGTCTATACCATCCACGAAGAGGAGTGATGGCTTGGCATCAGCCAGCATCCTTTGTAGCGCAGATCGAAGGGCTATGGCGTCGTCAAGGGCGCTGTCAGATCCGCTGGCTAGCTCCTGTGTGAGATGCGATATCAAATTGCTATTGCGGATGTTTCGGAGCAAATGATAAATGAGCCCGCGGTAAAAGGCGCACTCATCTTTGGATTTTCCTTCGAAGAAGAAGTATGACAAGGCTTGTTGGTCCGTGTTTGTGAGGTGATATCGGATGAGGTTGATCATTGCCATTGTCTTTCCTGTCCCAGGTCCGCCCACAAAATGGATCACGGATGCGTCCGGTCCTTGCTGCCAATCTATAAGCTTCAGGATCCACTCCGAGCAGGCGGAGATAAGCCGCTCTTTGCGATCCTCAATGACCTCCATTTCGTGTCCGGGTGAAGGAATCCTTTCAGTCAACAAGTTCCAAGATCTAGCGTCATCACCTGTGAAGACGAGCGTTTGGCTGCGGACACTCATAGCCTGCTCAATCATCGATTGTATCGTACCCCGAACCCTTCTATAAGAGCTGTCTTCCCGGTCGGGGAATTTGTTCATCATGACATGTGTAACATGTAGGGCAATGCTCTCCTTTGCAACATCAAGTCGCGCCGAAGAACTGTCGACAATCTGCTCAATGATCAGCGAAACGTCTAAAGGTGGCAGTCCTTGAGTTACTCACCACTTTCGGGTTAGTCATATGTGCCTTCAACCACTTGGGGGTCCATTTGGGGAATGATTTCGCCACGAAGTGACTCTCAATGGTCTCGTAGAAGCAATACACTGGTAGATTCCGGGAAAGACAGCAATTAATGCTGAAGCGATTGACAAGCTCTTCAAGTTGCGCTGTCGACTTTCCGAGATGATCCAAAAGGCCGCGTGCAAGAGATTGACTTTTGACAACGCCTCTGGCTTCCAAGCTCAGTATGGCCGTGCCAAAAACATGTGCCAGAGCCGTTCCTCTGAATGGCGTGCCGAGGAAGACGACGCCTGCCGTGGCTGTTGAGAGACCATAATACTCATTCTCGCTTTCAGCTGCCAGCGTAAGCGCCTGCGCTAGTATGATGCCCCCGAGACACGAGGCGATGAAAATGATGGGTCGTGTTATTGCTCCTAAACGGCGGCGTTCTGACTGAATATCGGCTAACAACCCGCGAGCCAGTTCTAATACTGTCAACTCGACCGACCCTTGATCTCGGTAAAGTCGTGATGGCCAGTTGCAAGTAAAAATTCGAGCTCGAGGTAGGTCGTACGAGAGCATATCCGGAGACGTCAACCAATTGACGCCATTTTTCCGCCTGTCGCTTTTCTCCCTAACTCTCGTGGGCCTGCGTTCAAAGAGCCGTCCGGAAAGACCGCTCTGGTTATTCTTTTCGGTAGGGCGTGCCTCGTGTTTCCGTTGAAAAGTCCATGTATCAGGAGATGTTGTGTCCAGTCCATGGATAGCAAAGATGTCAACATCCGTCTCAATATCGTCACCAATAGCCGGGTATACTTGAAGTACTCCTATATGATTCGAGACGCCTTGTCGGTTCGAATTTTGGGAATGGCCCTGGTCTTTGTCCCGGGGATCATCCCCTCCATCATTTTCTGATCTGTCCATCCTGTCCTTGAATGCTGTGGGGTGAGATTTTGGTTTTCCCTCCGTCCTCCTGGACGTTCCTCTCGCGCAGTGACAGAAACTTCCTCACAATCCTGGCGATAAATGGTTGTAGAATGAGAATGGCACAGGCGATCGTCGTAAAGCAAATCCAGGCCTAAGACAGCTCGATGGCCTGCTTGAATTCGCCCGTCGGGCGTCAATCAAAACAGACACACATGCCCTTGTAAGGTCTAAACCGTGCGAATCAACCACGGCGTCAAGCGAGTGAAGATTTCTAGAAACGGGTAAATCGACAACAAAACAATAAAACTAGGCGCATGAAAATTTAGTCGTGATTCTGCTTCCAACTTGATGAGGCTATCATTGTTGACGATTGACGCATCTTGGGGCAGTAAACGGGTGAGATTCCAGGCAGCGACGGTGCCGCAGTTTTGTGCCGGCCAATCCAGCTGCGGTCCAAAGCCTTTTGATCCAATCATTCATCTTACGTACATGTTAACGAATCACCTTTTGCCGGCCACAACACATTTTCGGCGCATAGACTGAGGAGAAAACCTCTTGGAGAAGCTGGGATCGACAAAAGCAATCAACCACAGTCGAGCCGAGCCACATTCTTCAGCCGTTCAAAAGTACAACCCAGGAGGAGCCTGAGGAAGAAGGCGCCGAGCCAGAACCAACGAGATGTCGCCAGGCTTCCGATGAAGTCCATTGCCTGAGAGTACATTGAGGCAATATGCTCTCACAGACCATTGAAGAAGCTTGGTTCCGACAAATACTACAACGAAGACAATGAGTGCGTGCTTTCATCAATGAACCGCAATCCGTCTGACGATCTGGTGATTGCATGATCAATTATTATAGGTTCGCTGTGAATGGTGATGACTGTGCAACGACAAAGTAAAGGTCGAATTATTCTGCAGGGCATATAGTCGCAATTCCGGCCAAGCAGCATCAAGTCTTGCGACGGCGTCAGTAATGACCTGTATGGATGCGCCCATTGTCAAAACAGCGAGGCTGCCAGTATCTACGTCTCCGTCTTTCTGGGGGGTTTTTGATCCATTTTGAACTTGGGGCAAGAATGCTCCTTGCTTGGACTTTTCGTGTCTTACCAGTGTTGAGTTTCTGCGCCACTCATTGCTGAGGGGGGGATAACTAGGGGGTGAACTGCGCTGTATTATGGTATGTGCCCCGCTAAAGTAGGGCGGCACTGCAGCGACGCAGAATCTGCCTCACTCGTATAACTTTGGTGCTTCATGTTGCGTGGACAAAAGAGCCATGCAAAGTAAACATGTTTTTCCCAGTCTCATTTGCAAAAGTCAGATAATTTATATATCCTTCTCTACTCACTGCAGCTTTTATATATCACCAAAACAAAACGAAATTCAATTCACAAAAGTTGGGGTTGCAGGCGCAGGAGAGAGAAAAACGTGGAATGTTAAACCTTGAACCATATAAGCCTCTCCTTGCTGTGGGGAAGAAGAGGAGGCGGAGGAGGCAAAAGGTTGTGCTGCAAGATGGAATTGACCTGGTAATTGTTGACCGGTGTGGCCAATTACGCCATTGTTATTGTGCACGATGTCATTGTTGTGATTTAAATATATGTACAGTATTTCCAAGGGAAGAAGTGGCCGGTGACCACATTGCCGCTGGGGATTGTGCATATATTGACGCTCCGAACTCCGAAGTATATGTATCGTCCAAAAGGTCCAGATCCAGCCACAAGCCGAGTCCGACATGAGCGTTGCACACGCGCGTCGTTTGTGGGGGACAACTGCACATTTTCCCTAGCAAATTATTCCATGATCATATTATTACCAGGGAGGCCTCAGCCACACCAGAAGAGATCTACCTATGTGCTCAAACTCCGATTGGATTAGTAGCACAAAAACATGGGACATGGACAATATGGTCCGGTGCTGGCGGTCGATCGTCAAAAATACATACCCTGGCCTGGCTTGCAGATTCAAGACCAGTCCATCCGATCGTCCCGATTCGATGCATTGACGACGACAATTTCTTGGTTGATTGAGGTTCCATCTCGCATCCTGCCGGGCGTTTACCTAGGTCACGAAGGGGCTAAACTTGCAGCTTGAACAAATGGTTCGTGAGCCCGGCAAAAGCAATCACGGACCTTGGTGGGAAGTTACATTTATTATTTGGTGAGCCACCGACTTTCAATGATGCTGGTAATGGGGGCCCAAAGCACCAGCTCGTGTCACCAGCTCGTGTGTCCTTGAGGGTTTGGCAATTGCTTTCGTTTTTTTGCAGGTCATCAGCTCCAAGGGAATGTGACAAGACCTTCAAGGCAACAGCATAGTAGCCAACCAAGGCCGTTTCCGGTCCTTGCGGGCAGTCGTTGCATCAAAATAGCAAGTCAATGAGCAGCAGTTTCTTCTCATGTTCTCCTTCACCTGCCAGGCTTCCTTCGCTTGTACGCCAACCTTGATGTCAGACTTCTGTACCCCGCAATGTTTGACTTGCCGTGTTGGTGTTTTAGTTTGAGCTTGTGCCCAATCACGGAGCTTGTGGCAGCAGATGCAACAGGGATGCAGAAACCGCATCAGCCACTAATCAACAACATAGTGACGACACCACTCGTTAGCCCACGGGTAGCCGCGACCTATAAGCTGTTATACCCTGGGCAAAAGCACAGCAAAGCAGCTGAGCTGACGAACCAAAGACGTACGAGCTTGTGACCTCGACCTAGAGAGTCCCCCAGAGCTCAGCTCAGCTTTTTCAATAAGACGAATCTACTCCCTCTACTCTTGCTCTTTTCTTCTCGAGACACAAGAGTTCTGTTTGTACTCGTCTGCACTAGACTTACTCGTACAACTGCAACGGATCAACTGTTTATCGGTCACAGTCTGCATCTCCCATCAATTAGCTTGTACAACGGCATCATATAGTATCAATTCGAATACTAGCCACCATGTATCTCGACCAAGACTTCGTCGTCGAGCTCCTCTCCAAGACGACTCACGTCCCGCTCCCCGAGCCCACCTCTGCAAAGCCGACACCATTGCCCACCGTCGTTCCTACTGTTCCGCGCGTTACTTTTGAGACTCTTCACGACACTGGAAAGAGGACACTATGGTGAGTATACTCGGCACCCCTTGGTGGCTGAAATCTCAGCTAATATGTGGAAAGGGTGGTCGTCGTTGTCATGGCATTGTCATCCCTGGCATTCTACGTCCAGGCTGCTAGAGTTCCAGTAGTATGTATTACAGTCTCTTTTACGTGATATATGACTAGCTTTTGCTAATACCTTGAACAGCAAAAGCGATTGTTCCACGTCTTGACGTCGTTCATTACCACTTTTGCATTCCTTTCGTACTTTGCCATGGCCACTGGTGATGGTATTGGTTTCCACCAGACAATTATCCGCGAGCATCTTAAGGAGACTGGTCAACACGTTGTCAAGCACGTCATCAACCGTCAGGTCTTTTGGGCTCGATATGTCGACGTGAGTAATTCCCAAGCTGCAATTGCCGACAGCAGGACTTGTTTTTCAATACACTAAACACTGCTTTCAGTGGACTCTGACCACTCCCCTTCTGCTCCTCGATCTGAGCTTGTTGGCCGGTCTCAACGGTGCCAGCATTCTGGTTGCCGTCGTAGCTGATGTGATCATGGTCCTCACTGGTCTTTTTGCCGCCTTTAGCAACACTGATGGTCAGAAGTGGGGATGGTACGCCATTGCCTGCATCGCCTACCTGGTCATTGTCTACCAGTTGGCTCAGAATGGCAGACGTACTGTTGCCACCAAGGACAACAAGACCCGTGCCTTCTACTCCTCCATTGGGGCATTTACCCTCCTTCTCTGGACCTTGTACCCAATGTAAGTTTTTATTTGTGGAGTCAAACCTCAGCTCAAGTATTAATATGGCTTTAGTATCTGGGGTGTCGCCGATGGTGCCCGCATTGTCGGTGTTGATGGCGAGATTGTCGCCTACGCCGTGCTGGACATTCTCGCCAAGCCTGTCTTTGGCTTCTGGCTGTTGACTACCCACGACAAGATGAGCCAGACGACGCCTACCGTCGATGGTTTCTGGGCTTCTGGTGCCCCCACTGAGGGTACCCTGCGTGTAAGTGTGACATTGAACTTCAAATGAGCCGCCATTGATAAATTATAGGTTGGCGATGATGACTAAATGTTACTTTCATGGCATTGAGTCCGAACAGGTCAGCTGAATGAATAAAGTCGGCCTGGCGAGCACGTCATCACGACATGAACTTGACAAGGATTAACACGGCCCATCCAATTATGGGCGAATGAATCATGAAAGGATCCATGATATTATGAAATTTAATTAACAAGCACACATCGCACTTCCCAAATTGCAAGGACACACGGCGTTTTTTGGTTGGGCCGCTCTAAAAGCTTGCATGGAGGTGAGATGGCGCATCAATGTAATCTAGGTATTAGTTGAACATGAGACAGATTTCATCAAGCTCACCGACTTGTATTTGATCCCCTGCATCGCGTAAGCCTTTTGTGGCGTGTCATATGCAGTCTTCATATGTTTAGACACGCCCTCTAAGCGATCCGTGATTCATCTCCGCACTGGTCATAGTGGTGGCTACGCGAACCACACTCCTGGCGCCGGTAGCCTAGGCCATGGCAAGGGTTCCCCAATTCCACTTGATGATCTTTGACCCATTCTGTTTCGTGGGATCATATTCTCCGCCTACTGACAGAATTTCCCCACAATCTCCCCCGCGCAAACACCCATGTTGTAATATACGATTGTCCGGGGAATCTCAAAAATTCATGAGCCAAGCAGTCGGATATCATGGTGAACTTCCGGGGTCTTGGTCAAAGGGCCTTTGACGATGAACTTCTATAAGTATGACGCCAAGGCCTCCTCGGCTCCATGGCGCGACTTTTACACTTGATTTGCTTTTACTCACAAGTGGCATCGACTTGACTTGGAAGTTGGGGAGCTATCACGATCGTCAGTCACCATGATACCCTCGACGATTACGGCCATTGCCGCACTGGTGACACTGGCTTCTGCGGCCCCGAGACACCATTATCACAATTCGACTGGTCCTGCGCCTGCCAATACATATGCAGAATGCCAACGCAAGACTCACAATCCATTGTCTGGCTGTCCCAAGGGCACGCTATACGTCAGCCAGGCCAACAGAAGCCATGCCGATTTCACAAGCATTCAGGCTGCGATTGCCTCGCTTCCCGACGATGACTCGGCCCATGTAATCCTGATTGCCCCAGGAAATTACACGGAGCAGCTCAACGTGACGCGTCCCGGTCCCCTGACTCTGCTCGGCGTCAGCGACGACCCGGTTCGCGGCGCGTCGTACGGGGCGGCCGTTACCTCGGACACGGACCGCCGCAACGAGGTCCAGGTGCTCTGGGCCGCGGCCAACTCGGACAACACGGGCAAGATTACCGATAATGCCGTCACCACGGTCTTGACCGTGGCGCCGACGTGGAATGCATCGCTGACGGGCACGGGCCCGACGGGCTTTGCGGTCCCGGCCGATACGCCCTTTGGCAACAGCGACTTTCGCGCGTATAATATGGATTTCCGCAATGTCTTTTCCGAGTACGCGGCGGGACCGGCCTTGGCTGTTGGCGTGTCGTATGCCAATGCTGGCTTTTATGGCTGTGGTTTTTATAGCTACCAAGACACCGTCTATATCGGCAAGCTGGGCAATGCGTATTTCTACGATAACGTGATTGCCGGCCAGGTGGACTTCTTGTATGGGTTTGGCACGGCCTGGATTGAGCAGTCAACACTGGCACTGAGGAGCTGTGGTGGAGGTGTTACGGCTTGGAAGGGTGAGTATTTCTTGACTGGATATCCGCCTTGCAGAGACAAGACAAAAAGAGCTTGACTGACATGGTGACTCTATTACCCAGGCACCAATACTACCTTTGACAACAAATACGGCGTCTACGTTTCATCGTCGAGCGTAATCGCCGCCAACACCTCCATCGCCACCACGATTGTGGGGGAATGTCCGCTCGGTCGACCCTGGAACAACCTGCACCGCAGCATCTTTACCGACACGTACCTGGACGCCAGTATTCTGCCCGCGGGCTACATTATCTGGCAGGCGACGGACCCGCGCTTTGCCGCCAACATTACCCTCGAGGCCGTGTACAATAATCGCGGTCCCGGCAATGATGTCGCCGCGCAGCTGGCGAGTAATGTGACGATAGTCTTGGATTCTGACGGTTTTGCGCCGTATAGTGGCCCGGCAAAAGTTTTCATTACCCCAGATGGCGAAACGGATAATACGGCTTGGATTGATAGGAGTGTTTATAGAGAGTAATCTCAAAGTCATGACACGATAGGATTCACGTCGACTAGAATGACTCAAGAGATTGGTCACTTGGGCAATGTCTGGACGTTTGTTTTTGTTCATTATCATTAGAATTGTCTTATGTTGTTATGAGGGTATGCCATATGAATAGTGAAAACTCCTAAAGTTCATCAAAGATGGACAAAACTCTGACTTGGCATCTTATCCCAAAGTAAAACCTATGAAGAAAAGCAATCTGATGAGAGTGACATTTGAAGTGTCATAAGTAAAGAACAGATGATCGAAACAAGATAAATATCTATAGAGAGTGAAGCTTGGAGTCCTTGGTCATGCGGCGGAATTTCTTGCCAAAGGGGAGAAAGACGGCTAGGCCAAGGATGGAGAAGCCGACGGTGAGAGCCATGAGCATGAGAATGGGACCCAAGAAGCCGTCCTTGGCCGCCCAGTCGTTGATGTAGAAGATCATGCCAAACTGTGGGGATTCAAATAGGTAAGCTTTGTGCATAGCAACACTCGTGCAAAAGAGGTATTGGTACTTACCCCGAATGTATTCTTTACTATGGTTGCGGCAATCATGATCTCGCCCGGCAACGTCTTGTAGCAATCGACTGCATACGCAATGACGATGCTGGGGATACCGACGACTTGAATGCCGACGAGCATGTATCTAAGAGTCCTGCTGTCAGCTCTCATTTTACACAGAAACGGACCACAATTGACTTTTAGACTTACCCAGCAACCACAATCGCAGGCCAGGGCCAGCTGCGCTGGTATCCGACGGCGGTTATGGCCATGCCAACCAGGTTGATGGCGACATAGGGAATGAGCGCAGGCAGTCGAAACTCGGCCTCGAGGACACCATTATTGGTACGTGCACGGCGCAGGGCGACCCAGTCGGAAAAGGGGCCCGCGGTGACCAGGGCAATGGCGGCGCCGACAACAAAGGCAAAATTGACGAGGCCGATTTGGTCCGGGGAAAAGAGAAAAGGCGGCGCCGCGAATACCTGCGCCTGCGTAATGTTGAGCACCAGCAGCGAGTTGGAGGCAAAGCCCATGGCGCACGAGGCCCAGAGCACGATTGGGTAGAACAGGATTTGAATGGGCGAGATGACGTCGCGCACCACGGACGCCAGCCCGCCCCGCGTGAACCGCGGCAGGGGCAGCAAGGAGAACTGCGTACGGCTGGGCTTGCCGGTGCGCGGGCCTGAAGCCGGCGTTGACGAGGGCAGGTGCCGCAGTGTCGTACCCGTCGACGTCCGTGCCGACTCGGTCCCCGAGGTGCGGCTGTCGACGGAGCCCGCCTTGGCCTCGCGCACCTGATGGACCGACACTGGTGGCGACGAGGACCTCGATCCAGGTGATGGCCTGTCGTACTTGGTCTCTGGGTGTGCTACGAGGATAAACAAGAAGCTCACACCTTGCAGGATCGTGCAGACCCAGAACTGGTGAACAAGATGGTTAACCACACAAGTCTACCATGCCATGACGAGAGTTGAAATAACTTACAAACCAACGCCAGTTGATTTGAGAAGCAATCGCTCCGGACATGATTGGACCAATAAACAGACCCATGAAATATGCCCAGCTAGAACTCTGTTACTCAAACCACTTCCAGACTCTGGAGTAAATAGCAACTCACAAGTAAAATGTCATGCCTCGGCCCCTCTGGTGGAGGAAGAGCACATCGGCAATGACCATGGGCATGAGACTCTCGTTGGCTGCAGCACCAAGACCCGAAATGACACGGGCACCTAGGAAGCTGGGGTACGAGGTGACGAGGGCCTGCCATATGTTTGCGAGGATGCACACAATGGAACAAATGATGAGAATGGGACGGCGACCAAAGACATTGGCCGCGGGAACAATGAGAAAGTTGGCATAGCCCAGCGTGATGGCGGCCACGCCAAAGAGCAAGTTCACCTCGGGCAGCGTCTTGTGGAACTCGTGCTCAAAGATGACCGAGAGGGGCGAGATGGACAGCGGCGTCATGATGGTGATGAAGGTGAAGAGGAACTGGTTGCCCAGGACTATGGCCTTCCATGTTGTGCTCCAATTCTATTCCAACTATTAGGAAAATGTTTACCATGACTGCAGAAAGAAAACAAAGAGTGTGATCCTATACTACTCACCAAAGGATCATGAGGGTCTGAGGTCGGCTGAGGGATTAGGACAAGGTCCTTTGGTGACGTGATCTCTCCATGAGTTCCATCCTTGTATACGACTTCGGTACCGGGGATGATATCGGGTTTCTCGCGTGTCGCCGCCATGGTGAGAGGACGATGAGAATCAACGAAAACAAATGTATGCCAATGTGTCTAGTCACTGTAAAAACATTTGATTTCCAGGGTTCCAGAGTGAACAAAAAGTCCCGACCTCATCGGCGAGGACAAAGGCTGTCTATTATGTAGTCTCCCGAGATGCAAGCCATGCCCATCTCCATGACACCTAAACGCGGTTCCGAACTTGTTCTATATTCGGACATGTCGAGGAGTGTAGTGACTTTTTCGACCGTCCATACCAACCTCGAAAGTCTAGACCAATCCGGTTCCTAGATTGATCTCATTTAGTAAGGGGTATCTATCATAAGGTATTTACCAAAAGATTAACAAAACTTATCTGGACTGATTCTATTCGCTATCAGCTCAGGTATTTAGCTTTCATGGTGTGGCGATGCTTGGCAAAAAGAATACTTCTGATGGAATGTAGCGGGGCTGATGTCAGCCAGGGATTGATCCGTTTGGAAAGACAGACATTCTTGTTTTTAGGTTTCACACGACAGCGGCCTCTTTAGCAGGCTGGCTCAGGGTGCGATGAGATGTCGTGAGAATGATTGACCCATCCCGTGTTATTAGTGGGAACTCTCTTTTTCTGAAAAGCGTGGGAACAGATAGCCAAGCACATTGGACGCCCGGACGTCCGGTTTGTCTGCCACCCTCAATCCAGCCTCCCCTCACATCATCACTCCATGCCAGTATCAGTGGGCTCCCCCCCAGTAGCCCAGTAGTCAGTCTATCGTGATTTGCTCGAGTGGATTTCCACTCGGGCATAGTAGGTTATAATGCGCGCCTTTTGTGTTTTCAATTCACCCACAAAGATGCATGCAGGCGTTCCGCCATGATGTCTTTCATGCCCGCTAAAGACGTGGGAGGCAATGGGAGGCGCCGAGTCAGATGGATGTACATGGGACAGTTACCAGATGAGGGAATTCTTTACCTGCAAAGAGCCATTTCTCGTCCCGTTGGGCTGCTGGACCAATGCAACTGCAGCTGGGCCGCAGCGCAAGACGTATCACGAAGGTGGCAGGAGGGAGGTTTGGTGATCGTCGATCGAGTAGAGGTTAAACAGAGAAAGGTCACCAAACGGCGGTTGAATGCCAATACACATGGTTGTTCTCGTCTCCCATCATCTGTCAGTGAGAGAGACCACATCGCTGCCATTCTGTTCTAGCATGGCTGGGATGCCCAGCAGTCACAGCGATATCCTTGGCTGGTGGCAAGAACAAGCTCAAGGTTGGACACTAAGATGGGGGTGATAGAGAACTTTGATAGAAATAAACGGGGATGTTCAAGATAAAATTGGCTCAGATTTACTACAGGGGCGCCCGCTAGTAGCCAAATTCTTTGCTGACAACATTGATCAGTGGCCGGCCAGCACCCAGATTGTCCAGATTCGTCTCGAGAATATTCAGGACCCGAGACATGAGCGCCTGCGACTGCCAGCTGACGTGAGGTGTAATGAGCAGATTCGGCGATTTCCAGAGTTTATGATCGGCCGGCAGGGGCTCGGGGTCAGTGACGTCTAGAGCGGCACCGCGGATCTTGCCCGACTCTAGAGCGTCGACCAGAGCGTCCGTGTTAATTATACCACCTCGCGCAACATTCGAAACAAACGTCTTCTTCTTTCCGAGTATCTCAAATTGTTCTGTCGATATCAAGCCTTGCGACTCCTTGGTCAACGGCAAAGCCAAGACGAGGATATCAAGATCCTGACTTAAGAAATCATTAATGGCCTCCTTGGACGAACCATGAAACCACTTGGTAGGCAAAAGGCCATCGGGATCGCCCGTACCAGGCACGCAGTAAGAATCATCTTTACGGCTTTCCGGTGTTGATCTTTCACTTCGAGTATAGGCATAAATGTCCATGCCCATGGACTTGGCGATGCGCGCGCACTGTCTTCCAATTGCACCGTAGCCAAGAATTCCCCTTATCCGGAAAACGTCAGCGCTTCTTTCTCTAGTCAGTCGGTCTAGCAGCAGTAAAGGTCTAGCCTACATTCGAGCAATGGTACAATCCTGTACGGTGGTTGCAAATGGTGGCTCCCATAGACCAGTCTTCATTGATTGTGCATAACGGTTAAAGTGGTGTTGGTGGGACAGGTAGGACCCAATCACCCACTCTGCAATCTGTGGTCTGTAGAGGCTCACCGTTGTCAGTCAGGCTACTATATAAGGCATCTGCATCTACCCAACAGGCTAGGTAGATAGGCACCTAGGCCGGTATGCATCGTGGGGTTGTTTGTGGCTTACGCGTGGACGCCGTTTGCCGTGCAAAAGGTGACTTCTTTTCGGTTAAACGTCTCATGGCCGGACCAGAAATCTATACCCGCAGAGGGCAGCTGAATGAAGCGTACCGACTGGAGTCGTTCTGCTGCCGGCGGATACTGGAAGCAAAAGCCTAATGTGACGCCCTGAAAGATTTCATCTCCCGGATCCTTCATCTTTGAAAAGGTGCCGCCATCCTCTAGAATGTTGGCCCATCGTATTTCGAGCCCGGGATGCTTTGCCTTGACCCTCGAGATCCACTCTTCGTTTCGTGGCGTGATGAAGAGGACCAGGAGTACATCTTTGCTCAACGCTGAGCTTGTTGTGGTTGACATTGTGGGACACGTACTTGATGTGTCTGTGTGGCTTGAAGTAACAGTTCGGCGGTATTGGATGAATCGGGATGGACTAGAGAGCAATTGACTGCAGATGAAGGACAAGAAAAGTGTAAAGCATTCCCACCTACAGAGGTGCATTTATATAAACGGACCCCTGCGATGATGTGATGCAACTAATTGACAACTGCATGGCTAAAGGGCGTGCACGATAACGATAGTATACCGTGGCAGTCTGCAGTGCTTATAGCGTACGTCAACGGCCTACCGGTCCGCTCGCTCCCGTGGCTTCCATGTTGTGTGAAATCCCAACCACTTTCTAAGTAGCTCGGCTGAAGGAGTGGACATTTGAGCGGTCCAAGTCGTGAAAATTGGTAATCACTGGCGGGAATGAGTGTACAGAGCCATGGTAGACAAATCTGACGTTGGATTATGGAGTCAAGGCAGTAGACGCCAAAGGATATAGCGCTTAGCTGTCTTGGTTTAGAGGCACCCTCAGCAGGTAGATCTTCCAATAGTACAAGATAGCTACACAGCTACCGGCTTTATCTTGGGAATATTCGGCCAAGAAATGTCGCGTTGAAGGGAAATGATAATGTTTTCTTCAAATGGAACCCCCCACAGACGGTTCTTATTCCTTGCAACTACTTTCCTTGTTCTGCAACCTTCAACTATACTTGATCCAATTAGGCCTCTTTTCGGCCAAAATCACTCGAAGCTCCAGCCCACCGCAGTCAAAGTATTAACCCCAGAGTCGATTCAACCAACTGCCAAGGCTGAAACTGCAGATGTATTCCGGGACTTTGAGCAGATCTTTGATTAGCAAGTAGAGTTTGGCCTCTGATGTGTTATAAAGAGCACAGACAGTAAATATGGAAATAACTGAATGGAGCTCTTCGTAGTAGAATAGAGCGACACCAGTAGGGTTTAGGTCGACTCTAGTGAGAGATATTGGCGAAGCAATTGATCAGGTTTCATACAATGACACCTCTCTGGGCAGCAAGGTCTTGTCTCCAAGGATTGATCAAGACTATACGTTTCTATATATGCTGTCAGTGATGCTACCTAATGCCGGCTCCTGCATGAGTACTACCCAACTGTCCCATGTGCATTAATATCATGCCTTGGCGTTTGTGCGGGACGACCCTGGTTGCATTCGTATCGTACATTGGTCTATTTGTACGAACCAGTAGACAAGCTTCAAAGTTTACAGCCTCGAATGAATGTTTCCAGGCGGCCATGGTCGTATTTGTATTTGCCAATATAAAGCCATAAATACGTGTTGCCAAGAATAATTAAAGAAATCGATCAAGGGATATGGTTGAATCTGTAGGGCGCTACTGAAAGCTACACCAGTATTTCGCCATGGATGCACCGGTTCCTACTTTGCTATTCACGCCATGACATATTGGATGATACTCTTCGACATTGTGCATTCAGCCCTTGTCCCAGTCGTCTTTGGTTCCGGCTCTATCCGCCAAGGAACGCAGACACGTTTTCAGTTCTCCGTGTCACTGTTTAGCTATACTTCTCTTGGACGGGACGAGATAATATATGCTCATTCAGACATGCATCTTGACATTCGGAAGTCCCGTCTTTAGGTCGAAATGTACATGAAATACACCTAGGTAGTCGGTCCGGATTTGCAGTAGCCACTAATCTGATGGACCTGAATGTGGCAGTGATAGCAGCACATGTGCGCTGCCTCGTGACAGTTGAATGGCGGTACTTTCTCACACGAGGGACTGCGTTGGCTCCAGCGCATTCAAGTGTGATTGGATCTCGGGGTTTGTAAGTTGCAAAAGCACCATGACGACATGACGACCTTGTGTTGTCTAGTTTCTTAGCTGTAAAAGTGCACCTGCATTCTAGAACGACCTTGATTTCTTGCAGTCCCTATCCTGTACATCTGGGGTGGTGGACCGAAAACCTATGAATGATTGCTCTGTCGACTAACAAACTGCTCTGCGCAGACGAGATTGGTTGGCAGTCTTCCCATAAGTAGATCGGATGTGGATGTCGGGTTTGAGCTGGCTAGATGCATGATTGACGCTGTTCTCCGCTACTCTGGCGACTATAGAAGTCAAAGAGCATCATGTCGGGCCAAGTTATACCTTAATGAGACCCAGTCCTCAATTTTCAAATACTGACGGGGGAATGTGCGACTGTTATTAGGAGGCTGGCTGGCTGGCAGGCACGTTTCGCTGCGATGACTTCAAGGAAAGGACGAGGCTGGTAGCAAAAGATTAAAAGCAACAAACCTTGGAGGTACCCACCCATCTCATGCTCCTTGTTCCAAAACCACAGTGGCATTCTTTCACCAGCAGTCATATCTCGAATACCAGGTCGTAGCGTTAGTCAGATTCTCCTTCAATCAGCCGTCCAGAAGACAAGAAGCTCCCTGTTTTCTTTCACGATGCCAGTCATCTCCTCCAACGACACTACCAACATCACCTGCACCGACATTTACTCTTGCTTCAACATGTCTCCCCTCGGGGGTCCCGTCCAAGGAGATCTCGTTCGACGCTGGGCCTCCTCCGGTTTCAGCTACTCCGCAGGGAGAACCAACGATACCCTCAGCTGGGTTCTAGTCGGTCTCTTTTGCGTCTTGGTCCTCGTCGCCCTCATGACCTGCTGCGGCTGGTGCATCGCCCGGAGACGCGTGCACAAGCGCAGAAAACTAAACAATATACCGAGACACATTCCCATTCCCAATGGCCCAATGTCGACCGTACCCCCAGTCCCGCAACCACATGGTGTCGCCCCCGGTGCCGCCCCCGGAGCTTCCACGGTTGTGCCACCACCTGTCGCGACAGTGCACAGATGAAACCTCACCGGCCCAAAAATACCATCCTTGAGTCGTGCATGCCGGTCATGATGGACAAATCTGGGATTGGGAGGATATTTTTGTGTTTCAAAGTGGTGGTGATGGGTGGTCGACATGCTTTTTCACTACATGAGAACCAGTGTGCGGGAACGGTCTGGTCTGTTTGTTGTGCTCCATACCCTATGCTCACATCGACAAGCATTACCATGAATTAATGCTAAACTATTGAATGTTCTTTGCTTTCCATTGCGCTTTCAGATGAGTCTCGTGTTTGGAACAACTAGCATGCTCCCAAGTGATAAATTTCCATCTCCACAACCAGTTCATCATTTCCCATTAGCATGTGCGTCATTATAGTAGTGAATCTATGCCTCAAAATCAGCTTCAATCCCCAAAATGGTCGCTTGATCACTTTAAACTCACCGTCTGATCAGCACAGCCACTGGGTGTCTGGTACGCATAGGCACCAGTGTTGATGTACAACTTTTGTCCAGTGCAGACGAGCCAAGCTGCAAGGTTTTGGCGCTGGATCTCGGGCGTGCTCCAGGTAAGAGCGTCGCCCTGGAAAACAAAAGTTCCAAATGTGTTCTTGGTCGTGTTGAACGAGGTGCCCAGGGTGCGCTGCGGCGGCTGCGCCGTCAAATCGGCGGGCTTTTCGACATTGAGATACAAGGGCGCCGACCCGGATCCCGTATTGGCCACCAGTTGTCCATCCTCGACCTTGTACTGTCCCGCCGTCGTGTACGATTCCAGTATGGCGACTCCGGCCTGGTTTGCCGGTTTCGTTTGGAGGTATTTGTGATAGTTGGGCGCCACTACGGCTCGCACCCAGTACCAGCCCGACTGTAGGGTGGTTCCAGGGCCCGAGGCTTGGCGGGATTCGAGGGTTGGTGTTCTGGCGACAAGAGGATGGGCGATTGCGCCCGTGGCGAGAAGCACGCAGAGTGTTGACATGGAGAGTCGCATCGTGAGCAGGTATTTGCTTTGTTGCTTGGGAGCCGTCAGAGTATGGTATTCTGCCCAAGTTGGCCGTACTCGAGATGTCAAATGAAATCGTCCTTGACAACGAAAATTACTTTGGAATCCTGGAAGTGTCGTGTCTAATACATACTCATAAATACGGACTTGATCCCGCCGACATATCCCAATGGGGTATTGAGGATGAAAGTCTTGGGCCTCGATGGACATTTACCCGCTACCAAATCGCGTGGTTCACTCGTGGTGGTATGCAACTCTGCCCCCGGTCCTACTGAGTACAACATATTCTGCATTTGTTTAAAATCATCTTCATTCGTTCTCAAATTTAGCCTAAACTTTAAGCTGAGTACAAGTTGAGTGCCCAGCTACGCCACGTGGATGGAGTAGTTCATCACGAATATCTTTAATGAATAATGACTAAGCGCTCAGAAATCATCAATACATTTTCTTACCACCGATAAGGCCAACTGTCATCCCGCGCAATCTCAAGCTGAGCACTATAAATGCGTTGATCCTCTGCATCATCAAACTGCAGCAGCGTCACTGCCGTTGCGTTGTTATCCTCTGGCTTGATAAAATAAGGCCCATCAACCTCGCACTGGGTATAGTTTTCGGGCACCGTGCCATTGTACAGAAAGGCGCGCACGTGTTGAGCCATGCAATTGGACGGCATGGCCAGCGAGCAGTGGCCGTAGCCCTTGAGCTCGACAATCTGGGAGCCCTCAAAGGCGGCATTGGCTGCGCGGGCCGAGATGAGGGGGCAGACGGGGTCGAACGTGGTGCTGAGGATCAGCAGCGGATACGCCGTCTTGACTCCGTATTTTTGCACAAAGCTGTGCGTTTTGGGGATGCGCCATTGCTGCTTGCTATACACTTGACTGTTTTCCATAAAGGCAAACAGGCTCGAGTTCATAAAGGGGAGGATCATGTCCAGCATGCTCTGCCGGTCTTGGGGCCATATATCCGGACCAGAGGCGCCGTCGTTTTGCTCAATCATGAGGGTAGTGTCCAGGTCCAGGATGCCGGACCAAGGCCCATCAAGACCATATGCTAGGAATGCTTCAGTGGCGTTGCCTTGGAGGAGTTTGGCAAGGCGATCGGCCAATCCATACCAGTTCGCCGGCTTATACAGAGCAGGGAACAGGCCCGATAGGATGATGTCCTCTCGTGTAAGGACACCCCAGACGGTATTGTTGACATAGACACTCAAGGGCTCATTCAGCTTGTCGGCAAAGTCGAGAACCTTTTCCTGTAGTTCCTCTTTTGACTCGGCCAGAGAGGATAGTGGACAGTCCTCGCCCGCCTTGATGCATTCATCAAAGAAGCCGAGAAGTACGTTTTCCGTGTCGGCCAGCTCTTCGCTATCAATCGGGGTTTCGTACCAGTCAAAGTTATTACCAACGCCATCGATGATTACTCGTTCTGAGCGTTCGGGAAATAGCGTGGCATACGTCTGACCCAGCGTTGTGCCATAACTAAATCCCCAGTAGACCATTTCTTGCTGGCCGACGGCATCAAGAATGCTGTTCATATCGGCTGCTGTCTGCGGCGTGTTGACATAGCCGGCATGTTCGCCCATGGTGTCGACGCAAGCGCGGACAAAGTTTTGGGACCACGAGTACACCTCTGCACTGTCTTCAATCACCTTGTTGGCGCGAACTTGCGAGCGGAGCTGTCTTGTCTCTTCATTGGGGTAGCAAGTCGCCTTTGGCCTGGAGCCATTGACGCCCCGCGGATCAAAACTGAGCAGGTGGAATCCCTCGCCAATGATGGCATTCAATTGCTCTCCCTTGCGCCAAATGAATTCCGTGCCCGAGCCTCCTGGGCCACCAGGGTTCAGAAGGATGTTTTGCGTCGCATTTTTGCCTCTTAGTCGAATGAGCGGAATGCTGAACGTCTTGTTACCAGAGTTGTCGGGGTTGTACTGGTCCATGGGCACTTCAATCTCGCTGCACTCGAGCTTTCGTCCAATGAGGTCACCACACTCTTCCCAAGTAATGTTTTCGCCGGGATACTTTAGCTTGCCATCCAGGCTCGCATCAGAGTGATGACAGAAGTGACGGCTAGGCTTCCATATCTGCGACCTGTTGAATTGGAACCAGGCAAAGCAGAGCAGCGCGCCGACCGCAAGGTACTTGACAAGACGCGACGAGCCCAAGCGCCGCCTTTCTAGGCCGTCAATGACTGAAGACCTCTTTTCGTCCATGATAAGTTTGACGTATTGATTTATTTGATGAGGTGGCGAAGAAGGATCAGGACTTCTGCCTATCATCTTTATAATACGTAGAGAAGTCCGAGTGTGACTTAACCGTAGTGGGTTTAGCTTGGTTGGCACAGTATTCGGGATCGGTGATCGGAATGAGACTCTATCATGACAGGAGTTCGCTTACTACGGTGTAAGCAGGGGTCTGAAGTACAGTAGTCTTGGATGCACATTTGGTGGTGGGTGGTGGTGACCACTGACCAGTCCAATACAATCGTGGATGCGCCGTTGGTGGCCGATGGTAAAGTCAAATTCCTCAAAATTCCCCAACAGATGGAAAAGGGAAAGCTCCGAGAACTGGAAATTCGGGTTTATCGATGCCAGGACCAATATCTCCCATGGATATCCCTTGCGCTCATTGAGATTCATCACCTTCTCGATCCTTTGCTCTGGCTAATTCAAGCTTTGCCAAAATAATTCATGAGAGTATTGGACTGCTTTGGCAAAGGGTTCTTGACCTTCTTTTTGCTCGGGCTGCCGTCCTCGGGCTTTTTACCAATCTCGAGAACCTCCATGAGCTCTTCGAATTCAGCCTTGGGCACGATACCACCACTTGCTTCCTTGTGTCCCCTGGCAAACGACTCGCCCAGCCGTGCCCGCAAGGTCGAGTCGCATGCCTTGTCGGCGATACCCCTTAGAACCTCGATAATGTTGACCGGTGGGTCGCGAGCTCGCGCGCTACGTGGGATGCGGCATGAAAAGTTGACCATACCTGGAAGATAACCTTCATTGGCCACGAGAATGACCTCGAGCTTGGGCGACTGCAAGTGGCCTGCCCACCGAGTCGCAATGACGGGGTGTATTTGCGCCGCCGAATTGATGCGAAAAACGGCAATCTTGGCATCTCCAGAGAACTTGGGCGCCGTGTGCGTACACCTCTCAACTTCGGCATTTACTTCTGCGCGGGCAGCAAGCAGCGTCTTGTTCTTGAGGAGTTCTGACGGCGATGATGCCGATGTCAATGCTTTCCAGGCGCCCGGCACGTCATACGTAGCTGTCCGCCGCGGCGCATTGATGAGCGACACTGCGTCATTTAACGCTTTCTTTGTATATGTCTTGAATGTTGGCTTCATGTCTGGAAATGGAGGTTCCCATTTCAGTGTGTTTCCCAAGTCCCCGTGTGTGCCCATCACACACAACCAGTCGCATTCCTCACGCACGCCTTCATGGAGATGAGAACAAATATGATATGTGAGTAGCGAACTCGTGGCCACGGGCGGTGAGTCGCAAGCCGTCACGTGTTCCGCACCCTCGGGGAAATCACCCTCCAAAGCATGGTGATGATCTATCACCAAAGCCTTGTGAGGTGCGTCAATGACTGGTGGCGAATTTCTGGAGCCCTGATCCAGCACAAATACGTATTCGGGCTTGTGCGCTGCCATGGCAGTCCGTTCGGCATCGTCATGGATATTGCCGCCTTTTTGTAAAAGGTGCGCCGAGATCAAATTCGGATCAAGTCCAAGCAATACCAGTGTCTTTTGTAAGATGGCACCCGAGGTCAGGCCATCTGCATCCTTGTCGGGAACGATGAGTGTTCCTTTCCCTGCGGCAGCACTATCTCGTCTTCTTTAGCAAGGCCACATATATGGAATCAAAAACATGGAAAAGTATCACTTGTACTTACCACTCTAGTATCCTCTTTCTCGCTGTCTCGATCTGATGATTTGGAGCTGGCCATATAATCTCCCCAGACTCATCGCGTAGGGATGGAGTCAAGTGGTACTCGGGGACCTCGACGCGCGGCTTCTTTGACTTTGGAGCAGCTTTCGAGCCTGCCGAGGGTGCGCTTCTCTTCATTCTTGCCTTTTGAGTCTTGTCGGCCGCGTTGGCAGTTGTGCTTTTGGACTGTAAAATGCCTTCGGCAGAAGCTGGCTGACCCAGCCACCTCATAGAATTGAAAGTACGATGTTGCAGTTGCAATCTTTTAGCTCCGATTGAAAGCCTAGAAAGCATGAGTCTGCATTTACAAGGCAACATGACCCCCCAATCAATGCTTTAATGTTTTGATTCCTTTCGTTATACGCAGTATTAAAATGATTGTAAAGGCACTCGAATAGTGTACTGCTGCTGGCGTCCAAGTGACGTCAATGACTGAGAGCCCTGTACTTTTTAGCAGCCCCGTCCCCTACAGCACGGGCTTCCCGTCACTAACGCGGTACTAGACACGGGCGCTACTTTGCCGCAGCCAAGGCAGCCGAAGCCAGGCAGGCGCGCCTGGGGGTTCTTGGCCTTGAAGAATCACTTGATTTTCCTATGCCAAACGCAAACATGAAAGCTTGCATACGTCTATCGAGAAATCAATCGCTTATATGCCATTACCACTCTATATGATTCTATATTCCGTTTTTCCACCGCCCGAGAGTAACCGAGTACCAGCCAGAGACGGCCCCTTAGTTATACTTGAGCTTCATCTCCTCTGGTGTGAACTGACGCGTGCGGCTCCTCAGGTGCTCAATCCGTTCCTCCATGGTCCAGGCCAGCTGCTCCTCACCAATAGGCACGAGGCACTTGGCCAGGTGCTCATAGTCCTTGGTCAAAAGCTTGATTGTAATGAAGATGTAGTCAATGTTGTGAAAGACCTAGCCAGTTTCGTTAGATGCTGTTGCGCGTATACAGAAATGAGAAGATTGCGATGAAACTTACCAGCGCATTTTGCGACGCATACACGTGTCTTTGCTTGAGGAAGGAGTTGGGGTGTTCTCTCCAGTGTCTCATTGGGTTCAAGTGGTGAGAAGTGTGGTAGCCATCGTTGAAAGAGTAACGGTTGCTCTGATTGTACGGTTAGTATATTCTCAATCCATTCTCCGCCATCATTGACCGCATATAGTGCAAACTTACAGGAACGTCGATGAGCGTAATGCTCGATCGATAATCAGAGTCTGGCTCCTCATTGTCGACAAACGCGTGCTGGCCCCAGTTGCCCACCATCATGCCCAGGCGCATGAGAACAAAGGGAATCAGGAGGACGCAGATGGCGGCTTGTCGGTTGTACTTGAAGGCCGAGTACAGCAGTCCGTAGCTGCTCAGCTCCCAAAAGAGGGTCTTGACGGCCAGGGTGTGTCTCTTCCTCGAGACAAAGTAGAGCGGCAGCTCGGCCCAGACCAACACAATGAAACGACCGACGTAGTGCAGAAAGTGCAAGAAGCTGTCCCGCTGGTAGCTCATGGTCGAGGACAGGTCTCCGGGTCCATTGCCCTCGACGTGGTGGTGCTTGACGTGGTGGTAAAAGTACGAGTTCCACGTGTGTCCCATCAGAGGGTCGAGCAGGTAGGGGAACGTGTGGTCGAAGAAGCCGAGACGCTTGTGCAGAACACCGCGCATATGAATGTGCTGGTGCATCATCAGCGTGTAGGCGCCCATGTAGGACAGCTGCATCAGCGAGTGCAAGACTCCATGGATCCAGGTAAAGGACCCAAAGAAGAGGTAGGCGGCACTTGGGACCGAGGTGGTAAAGTACAGCAGCAGATGCGTCAGCATCACCACGTCCGTCTCGACCCTCACAATGGACCTGGCGGCTTGGATGTAGTGCTTGAGCACGTATTGGTTGAACGGCCTCTTCCAGTCAATGCCATCGTAATCAGTACCCTGGAAGACGGTGGGCTGGAAATCCGAACTGGACGGATCATTGAGAGCATTGAGGTACGATAGCGTCCTCTCGTCCTCGTCGCTCACTAAAAAAGAGACTCGGTCAGTCTTGGTTGTTTCTTGGCTCCCCGAGGGCGAACCAACTTACAGCTTTGCACATGATCCTCCTCCTGCTTTGCATCCTGGGTGCTCTGCCGATCAGTCCTGTTTTGGTCTCCCTGGTTGCGAGCTTCGATGTCTACAGCGAGAGCCTTTAGGACCAGCCGGTCCGCCTTTGTGAGTCCATTGTCGTATACAATGTATTTTTCCATGATCCTAGTGGGGGACAAGAATTGATCGTATAGTCGCTCCAATCTATAACAGGGGTCCCTTTTTTTTGTGTGTGCGCCCAGAACTATTAGATAAAAAAAAAAAGTCCGAGAGTTGAATGCGAGTCTGTTCCGAGGTTTCCTTTTCTTGCAACGCTCGAGTCAGACCGGTAGGTAGTATAGAGTACCAAACTGAATAGGCACGGCTTTCTCACTCACTCTCCTCGGGGTAAGGTGTTTTTTTTACTTTGACTTATTCTTGATGATGTAAATTTCGGGGACCCTTTACTGAGAATTGGCATGTGGCATAAGCTCATCTCCACGCCAGCTCGCGCACGGGCACTGGGCACAGCAAAAAAAAAGCTTCGCATACCCCCTTAATCAGTAGAGATTTCTTAGTGTCGAGCATTGGCCAGCACTAGTGGACTTGAGCCCCTTATGGACAAATTTGGATCTTTGCTGGCGATACGTAGCAGGCAGCGGGTAGGGAGTTTGGGGCTATTAGTCAAGCGATTTCCAGCCCTGGGGCTAGACCGGCATTTGCCAGTTTGCCCTTGGTCTGACTTTCTAGGGGATCTTCAAAGAGCGGTGATCATTCAAGGGGGTGTTTGTACACTGTAGGTTGGCCATGTCCATTGGGTCCAGTATTACGGAATACTACAGATCAAAAACCTCTCCCGCGGTTCGGTGAAGAAACACAGTCAAAACTCTACTGGCAATCATGTCGTGACTCGTTTTATTACTCTATCCAAACATTCCAGATTGCCCGCCTGTTGCCAGAGTCAAAACAAGATTGCCCAGCTACACTAGTCACCCACTGGCATGTCAATGGGTTGCAAGACCAACTGCTTGTCGCATGGATCGTTGGGCCGGGCCGCGTAGGCTCTTGTGTTGACTTGGCTCTTGAGCTGTCCATTTGCCCCAGATGATGGCCATATTTTTACTCAGTAAAACCCCCTTCAAGTAGCGGCGCCCCCCAGAAACGTTCCAAAAGAAAGTGTCCACTACTACTATCGAAGAGACTTGTTTAGCGTTTTGTCTCGTACGTGCGACTCCACCATCTTGCGATTTCAAGGGTCCCCCAAAACTGAACATCTTCTCGGCGCCCTGTTTATTTTCGTTGGGTTGATCCGTTGATCAAAAAAGGCTCCGACTATCACAACATGTGTATGCAGAGACGTCTTTTCATTGGCAGTGGGCAGCCAACGGCACAGTAACGAGGCTCGAGCATTATTGGCCGCCTCAAAAACTCGCGCTTTATACGCTTTGGGCAGTAGATTGTGCACATATAGGCGATCGTAATGCTACCCTGCATGCGCCACAGTCGTCGGGTTTCAGCTACTTGCATTAAATCTATGGTATCTATTGCTGGTGGAGAAGTGTGCAGGAAGAAGATAGGGGTATTATCCTGTGTAACCACCTCAAGACATTTATATCGCTCGAGGCCATGTAGAAAGAGTCTCTCGTTTCCGCGATAGAACCAGGCAGTGGTACTGTTCATACGGTCGTCGCGTGCATTTATAGTACATGTAGCTATTTTACTTTTAATCATGGCCCTTTTTTCTGCCAGACTTTCATTCCTCAACTGTATTTTGAGAAAGCTTGTACAGCGGATACTGAACAACGGTGATGCACAATCTGGCGCGCGCATGAATCATACACGTTTGGGCGAGCGCTGAACTCTTCCCAGAAGATGATAAGCAGAAGCATAATGGCCTATTCGTTTTGCAGGCTTCTCCCTCTCTTCCATAGCGAGCCAATGTTTCTAGCTTAGCCTAATCATTTTACCAATGCTCTGAAGTTATAAACTACTGACATGGATCTTTTCTTCTATGATAACCTGTTTGGTAAGAATCTGGGAATTATTACTGTCACTACATCAAAAGCGTTGCGACTTTCGACATGAACTTTCACTCTGAATAAAACATCGCCCGTCTATTTGAAAATTGCATTCCACCAACCATATACTTGAGCTACAGGCGCAATGACTGTTGCCAACTCGGGGAAGAACATAATGAAAGACGTGCAGATTCAAAAGTCTGACGTCTCAACCAGCAACTTTCATTTAATGTTGAATGTCTGAAATTGGCTCGCCATGCTTTTAGCCTCCCTTGTGAGATCTTGAAAAGCCGTTTTCATGAGGCGACCAGTCCAAGACATGGCGGGCATCTTGGCAATCAACAGACCAGACCGCACATAGCTATCGTCGTCGTCGCTGCGCTCGAGAATCAATGCCGTGATGACTTGCACCATTTGCGAACTTGCGCTTCCCAATAAGACGCATGCCCACTGTTTATCTTGGCGGAGCTGTTCATAGAATTCATCTTCCGTCGGTGGCCCTTGGGACATGGCCACGGTGGCTGGATGGCCATAGAGCTTCCACTGCTTTGTCTGAGCATCGTATGAAAGGTCGGAAGCTTGAATTACCCGAGAATGTATCGTCAAGACTCGGTTGTTGGAAGAAAGTACACCATATGACACTTTCTTGTCCGCTGACCACTTTGAGCCACGACCCGTTTCGCCCAGAGTCATTTCACGATTGCGGAATCTGGTGATTTCAATATTCTCGCCATAGAGCCTCTCTTCCACCAACGCGTCTTTGGTGGGATACACAATCTCGGATGCCCAGCCAACCCACGACCACGAAGGGAATTCCGTCCTGCGCCGGGGCCGTTTGGACGCGTCGTCGTCCCAACAAGAGTACTTGTGTCTCCACGACAGGGCTTCGGCAAAAGCATGGAGAGGATCAAGTTTGTGATCAGAATGGGGATATGGGATCGCCCAATGCTGGAGCAGCGGCTTTGGTATCTTTTCGATCTTGTGTATCAGCCCCAAAAAGGCGTTCATCGAGTCTCCGTCAAAGCTAAGGTTTCTGGCCGAATACTGCTGCGACCAGATCAGATAACTGTCAAACAGGGCAGAAAAGTCCATTTCCTCGACGCTGCGGACACGCTTTGCCCCTACAGCACTGGTGGTTCGCCGTCGATGGGATTCAAAGAGGCCGGGGCGCATAAAGGTGGCGGCCCTGGTGTTGTCGCGCTCAGACAAGCTGGTCAAGGACCCCGAAATACTTTCAAAACAATTCATCGCGTTGCATTCAAAATAGACTTGCTCCTCGGTAAAGACCAGGCGCCGGCGGCTCAGTAGTCCTTCCTGAAACGTCCAACCCCGGGTATACCACCTGGAATCACGAACGACGCCCTGAGGATCCTTGAGCGTTGATGTGATGTCTATATTCTTATACTTGACCGACGATCCCCTGGCGCTGGCTCGCTCCTTGCCACCAACCCCCGGTAGACCGTGGCGTTCGTCGGTGCCCGCAGCTGCAATAATGGCCAGCTCGGCGTTCTGGTAGATGAGGTCCATTTGCTGGATCTGCTTGAGTTTGATCTCTGGGTTCTTTTGGTTGATGCAGTATCTGTCAACCCACAAATATCTAAATCCAAGTTGCTTGGTGACAGTTATGGCATCCTCGATTGTCGCGGGTAGCTTTTCGGGAAGTGGCACTTGGTCCGCGTTTGGGTCTTCCGGCTCGCTGGGGGCAGAGGACGGCGAGGGAGGACCCCATACATAGCTCAAGGCAATGTATGGCTGCACTGCCTGGGCCGTCTCGACCATCTTGGTGTCGCAGTCGATCCACCTGAATCCATCAATGGCGACGGTTGATGCTGCATCCTGTTGGCAGAGTTCATCGTGGTGGTGCCGGCAAAAGTCAAACCACTCTAGTACAACGGACGGTTCAAAGTGTGGTGACACGGTGACAGCATTGAGGATAGTCTGCTCTGATTCCTTGTTGGTCAAAACGAGGCAACCTTTGGATGCTGTTTGCAATTCTAGTGCCTTTTGATCGTCCTCTGAGCTCGATGCATCAAAATTTGCTGGCACTACAGCCAAGAAGATCATCTCACCGAGCTTGGTTTCGCGCGAGCTCAAAGGGTTGCTTCTTCGGTGGTTGAAGAGAAAGTAGTCCCTCAGCAAAAAGCCCTGCAGCTCGTCGCCGCCACCGTCGTCTCGGCTCTCATTGCTTGTTGTTTCCACCTTGGAGGCCAAGAGCAAGCGACACAAGGTACAATTGGTGTCAATAGCTTGACGAAACCGGTTTCCGAGCTCGGCAATGAAGATTCCCGTCTTGGAACTGCTGCGCATGTTGCGGACGCTGTCGACCAGATTGGCAGGATTGAGGTTCGCAGCGTATCGAGCAGCAATGGCGGATTTATTCAGGCGCCAATCCCAGTCGGCTAGATCTTGGGACTGGTCCGACAGGTCCTTCATGAGCTCGAAACATTTTTCGCACAAATGAGCATCATCGGTCTGTTGCAGAATTTCTTTGCCCTGACCGCCATCTGGCGGTGACTCGATCTTGGCATCCATAGCGGCCGAGTGACGATGCAAAGGCGTTTTCTGTTTGCAAAGAAAGGACAGTAGATGATATTTGAAATATCAATTTATACCTAGGTAATTGGAGTTTCAAGTTGAAGAAAGGATAATCCAGCCCCAGCTTGATTAGGAAATATTGCCAATGCCAGTAATACTTATCATTGAGTGGCTATTTATTTATAGATCCAATGGATATGGCCAATGGATATGGTGTTCCTGTCAGATTTTAGAGCCTTCTTGGACTACTAGCTAATCAACCCGCATCTGCGCCGCAATAGTGCAGAACACAATACAATCCTTGATTGAGGCTCAGCTATAATACATGGTCTCACCCCCAGCGAGACAATCCCATCACAAAGGCATAGTGTATCAGGACGATCATCCCACCATGTGACACGCTTCAACGTCACTACAGGCAATCGGTTAAAGATGTGATAATACTAATGGGGTATATTCTTTGGCCTTTGTTCTAGATAAACTAATTCATACCTCGCTGTATTCATCCCACATTCATTCATACAGTCATCCTCGTCCAGTATCATAGCTCCCCTTGCGCGTGCCTAATAAAGGAGGGATCTACCCTGAAAGGCTACATATCTTGTTCATCATACAAATGAACTTCCCGTGCTACATGTAGCATTGGTACGTGTGTATAATAAAGGAGCGGATAGGGGTATCATCGTGGCAATGCGCCTTCTAAAATTTGACAATGCAAACCAGCCACCAAAGTAAATAGAAGTTTGAGAGGGAAAAGCGGCCCCCAGACAGGGTCATATCGTTGTTGAAGCTCGTCTGTTTCAACTGCTGCCAGACGATGAGGAGCTCTTGGCGTGTCGCATCTTGAACAGCCTTCGAGCCGGGTCCTTTTTGTTGCCCAAGGAAGATCCGTACAAGCCAGACGGATCGCGAATCGAGTCGGGCTTGATGTGCGACGACGGAAAGAAGCCGACCTTGCCGTCCTTGGTCATGCCCGACCAGCACCATGAATCGTAGCTCAACCCTGTCGCATGCGTTAGCCATGAATTAAAAGGAAATACATATCCTGCTTTGTAAGGAACAAGCAGCTCTCAAAGAACTTACAGCTCACGTTCGTGATGGTCGTGTTTTTATCAAAGATGAGCCAGCCGGCCGAAACGTCCCGGGGCTCCCACTTCCACCGGGACACCACCACGAGCCCGTCATTGTTGGTCCCGGGTAAACGTATGTCGCTCTTGGGCGGTGCCTCGACCTGCACCAGCTTGGCCGGGAACGAACCGCGCACGCCGTCATGCCAGCCCGTGCACCACTTGCCGCCCCAGGCGTCGGGGAATTCGACGCCCACGATCCGGGCCCCGGCCAGGAACTGCAGCACGTCGCGCCGGCCATCCGGATCAGTCAGGGGTCGGGATCCTTCCTTTTGCAGCTGAGGCTGAAGGGCGACGGCCGTGGGTCGCCGTGTCAGCAGCGGTGCCTCGGGGATGATGGGGCTAGCAAATTGTGGACTGGGAAAGTGCAAATCATAGTCCTCGGCCTCGGTACAGTTGCTGCCGAGGTAGCCATACAAGACAGTAAGCCCGGGGATCTGTGGCAGCGGCTGCGGGTGGTGCGAGAGGTGGCGGAAGAGCTGGCGCTCCGTGGTGAAGACGGTGGCATCGCCCTCGCGCGACGTGTAGCCCAAGTGTGCGCAAAAGATGCATCCATACAGCGCGCTGCCCTTGGTTTCGGCAGCCAGGTGCGACTTGTACAAGAAGCGGAGGCGGTAGTTGACTCCTTCTGTAGTTGCGTTGGCTCGTTCTGGTTGGGTGCCATGTAAGTCGCGCGTGCTCGAAAATATCTTGATTATGAATGTGGATTCACTTACTGTCTTTGGCCATGTCTCGCCTAAACTCTGCGGCCGAGTGGGAATATTCACAGTTGATGCACTGAGTTACCGTCTTGCGTGGGCCCTTGGACGATATTAGCATCTCCTACGTGTCCATTAGATTGTTCACATCAGAACTCACAAAAGATATTGCCTGGTTGGTACCCAGTGATAGGGCCACATCACTCATCGAGTCGTGAAAGACAGCTGAAGTAGGAACAACTGAGTCGATAAACATGGCCGTCTTGGTAGCCTCTTGGTACCGGCCGTTCTTGAAAGCAAGAGCACCTTCGCAAAAGCTCTTCATCTGGTACAGTGAACTGTCCGGTCCAATGGAGCAGTTTTCCTCGCGTGAATACCAGACTGGCTTGGGGTTCTCGTTGTCCTCGACGCGAGGTGTGACTCTGGGTGGTCTGTACACGGGTGGCTTTGGGGCGCTCCTCGGCTGTTCCAAGGAAAGATCCTTTACCGATGCGTCGGATGGTATATTTGGTCTCCAAATTTGCCGTTGAAAGAATTCTGGTGGTAAATTCTCACTGCCTATGGAGCCGTGCGAAATGTGCGACACGTTGGACATTGACCCATGTGATCCGTGTAAAGACCCAGCTGATCTCTTTGTGGGTGAATATGGCTCCATACCATGTACCAGTGTTTCCTGGGAATTCTGTACTGGCAGACTGGTTCTCAAGTCACCTGTGGGAGCACTTGTAGACAAGCCACCATAAGACGATGCATTATTTACGCTTGACAACATGGAAGCTCTCCGTGTCTTTGAGGCTTGACTGATTCTGGGCGTTGGGAAAACAATGTCGGTAGCAAGAGTATCGCTTTCGACAGTGTATCTCTTGGTCCTGGCAGACTCGGTGCTTTCCTCGCTGAACCGTCCAATGGGCGAGTCCTCTGGAATCGTTTCTCGTGCCAACATGTCGCGCGGCGACGAGAGTTGGTCGTGAACCCACGCACTCGTCCAAGGCGTTGAAACCTCTGATGTTGTCTGCCTATTTTCTCGTAGTTTAGGACTATTCGGCTCGCTCAAGAGATTCTGGATCTCATCACCAAGGGCTTCCACATCTGAAGGTTGCTGCGAATTGTATCCTCGCGTATCCGACTGTCCAGCCCCAGACCATTGAAAACTCGCCTGAGAATAGTGGCTGTCGGAGCTGCTGGTCGACGGAGCCAGTGACTTTTGTGATTTTTGTGACGTCTTGGAGCTCATTCGTCGAAGCATGTGTGCCTCGCCGGGGCTACTGCGGATGCTGGTAGAGAGAGCACGACGCGAGTGGCTGACCAGGGGAGCCGATGTGGCCTGTGGTGTAAAGACTGTCTGGTCAGTGCTATAATGGCCAGTTCTGGTCGCTGGCCTCGATGTGATGATCAATGGCTCAACTTTGCTGGGCCTCCTCCGAGGTATTGCGGGAAGTGGCGGGAAAGCTGCCGGCGACGGCAAGGCATCGCCAACTCTAAGTCTCCTGATGTTGTCGATCAAGCTGAGCGCAAAGGCTTTGGAAGCCGCCTGGAGCTGAGCGAACTTGGTGGCGTCAAAGGTATCTACCTCGATGTAGTCATCAATGTCGTATAGGACATCCTCCAGCTGGCGTTGGCTTTCGAATACCTCATCTATGCAGACGTCAATATACAGTGATCCTATAACCCTTGCCAAGACTTTGGCTTGGCATTGTTTCACTTACCGCAGTTCTTGATGGCATCTCGAAATGCATCGCCATGTCTTTCCAGGTGATCTAGTAGGAGCGGCTGCACTTTCTGGAGAGCTCGTTCTCCCTCTCTGACTACAGCCCGTGCTGACCTGAGCATCACCTGTGACAACTCTGGGTTCTCCAGCCGGGCAGCCTCTCCATTGGTGATGGCTTCATTGCCACGCTTGATAAGTTCTCTGAATGGCTGTACCAGTAGGTCTTCCACCTCGACCGCCATTTCTGCGGCAGCCACCGATTGAGAAGTTAGAGACAACAAATATCGCTTGTGTATAGAGTTCTGATGCTGGATTCGGAATATATGATCAGTGAGAAGTTGATCAGTGCGTCTTTCTTCGCCTAGCAATTTTGATTTATTTCCTCAAGCAGGTACAAAGAAGCGAGAGTTTCACAGAACGAATCGAGCATATGACACATGGGAAGTGGTAATGCCAACACCAATGCCAATAATGCCGGAGCCCATGGTCTTTTCTCGGCTGCTGCAACAAAAAGTCTCTCGTGGTTTCGGTCGTTTTTCTCTCCCAGGCCAAGGGCAGCAATCGGTCGTTTGGCAACCGGGCCTTTGTATAAGTCGGGACTCGAGAGGTTGACTATGCGGACTCGATTCGCTTTTGCATGTAAATGAAAGCAGTAATTGGGGCAGCTGGGCGCGATTGGCCGGCGCACCGTCGGACCCTGGGCGCCTAGGGACGCTTTCGGAAGGTCGTGGTTTCGTCCCCATGTGCGTGAACGCGTAGTGGTGGGGATGATAACGACCCTTGAGCTTCCACTTCTGGCCAGCTCAAGTAGCGCGAGTTTGGGGACTGTCTTGAACTCTCCAAGATATTTGAAGGGCGAGAGCTGTCTTTACTGTGCTGCTTTGCTGCCCTTATCCAATCCCTCCCCTCACAGTTGCACCAACTTGCCCGCATCTCGCACCCCGTCGGGTAGTGTGGAGCGATAGTCGAGATCGTATATAGCCTCCACGGCACGAGACCCACGGCCAGGTCTTGGTCGCAAGCATGTCAACAGCCGGTATTTGGGATGAGCTGCAGATGAAATGGATCGATGCGTTGCCGCCCGGCGGAGAAGAGGCTCATCATTGCCGTGACGGCGGACAAACCTTGATTATGCGAACCATTGCATTGATTCCTGGGCGCGACGTTTGTTCCCCCACACAGTCCCATTTCGCGTGGGAGGCCTTGGGTCGTCGATACGATCAAGAACTTCCTGAATAGTCGAATGACATCACATTTGTGCATGGCAACCAACACATATTTTGCTGCACCTTTGTTGAGGCCTTTTGCTCGGGATCTAGCAAAGTCGTAGTTTACCATGCATCCCACGTCGAAAGGCATTATACAAACCCGTACGGTCTGGAGAAGGAAACATCTTTGCTTGGCAAACATGTACTCCGCACCGGCACGTTTGCATTAGGCATTGCAGAAAACGGCGTCCTTTTTCCTAGGCCTAGCCATTTGCGATTTGATAAGGACTTTTCCCAGCATTCTGAAGCTCGCCAAAGTCGACTCGTTTTCTTGGCCTCTCGGTAATGTGATGTCTGCATGGCATCCTAGTCACGAATCCTCGCTTATGTTCTGTAGTTCAAATTTGGTTCGGATACACCCTCTCCTTCCAACATCACAAGTGGCTAGCCACCGTTGAATCCCAACCCTGCCGATGCGTGGCTGGACCACTTAATGTCGATGCCCAGCATTGTCCCAGTCTTTCGTCGTATCACGTAGTGATGAGACCATTGTGGGGAGATGGACATGAAGATATAGAGTATTATGAATCTCTATCTTTTCGAAATTATCGTTGAAGGACAGCTGGGAGATATGTGGGATGATCTGAACAAGCCAACGATTTTTCAGCTGATGCTGCTGCTGCAAGTGGCATGGAAGTCCACAGTTTTGTCGCCATCAATGGGAGGGATGATGGTTGGTAAGTTATGGTAGCACTGGTAGCCGCGACCTACCTACTCCATATATCTATACGGAAGCGTTCAGAGACGCAGACGTAGTGGTGGGCAAGGCTAAAGCCATCCCACTCCAGGGAGGCACCCATTTGAAGACGTGTAACTATTTCTGGGAGGCTGTTCTTCAACAACGTCTACCAGCAGCATCCAAGATAGAATACTAAAAGGTATAGTACCTCTTGCAGGGGTCCAGCAACAGCGACCCTTGACATCGTGAAGTTGATATCTTGTTCGGAAATGATATCAGAGCCTCGGCGGACATGACAAACTAGACGCAAGATGCTTTGCCAAACACTTTTCGTGATCGAGGCGAGCAGTCAAGGTGGCGAGATATTATCTCATCAGCACATCAAAGGAGCGGTTATAATTCGCAATATGGAAATGTCATTTTGCCTTCTTCCCTTGACGTAAGAGAATCATGGTAATGTTTTAAAAAATTACTCCGAGCCGCGCAGAGTCGGCTATAGACTGTGGCTATTATTCTCTTCAAAACAAGGTCTGCGTCTGAGACTCGGATGAGCACCTAGGCTCGGACATTGGGTTTCTGTTTTTGCATGTGCTTGCTCGGCGGTCACAACATGCGACGATATCGGATAGATAACCCAGGCTTGCCATGTAAACTTTCAGGAAAAGGAAAATATTGGGACATGGCGCCGAAACCTTGCGACGTACAAAGGAGATAACAATCATGACTAGAGTTGAAAAATTCATCTCCAGCCCAAGCCCAAAAGATTGTGAAATAATACCTTGATTCAAAGTGCTTGTTGTATCTATCCTGTTCTTGTTCTACGTACCACACTATGCACACTCATGAGAGTTGGAGTTTGGAGAAAATACTCCACTGTCTTGCATTTTAGTCACACATTTATCGATGCCATTTCGGGAAGCTAGGTGACTGCCGGCTCCATCTCAACCCCACGAACAGGATTACGCACCGATCACGGACATGTCGGGATCAGCATTTGGGGAAAGAATTTTCTCTTCTTGCAATTTCAACTCAAGTTGAAATAAGCTCAACTTTCCATCAACCAACATTGCTCGGCTAGCTCAGTTGGTTAGAGCGTCGTACTAATATTCTTCAAAAGAGAATATCAAGTTATGCGAAGGTCCTCAGTTCAATCCTGTGGCTGAGCAATTCTTTTGCCCTTTTCGTCATTGTATACTTTTTGGTCATGTTAGCAAACTCTTAATCCCACCTGGGCACATGCTTTTTCTTATTATTCAAGTTTGTTATCCGTCTCTCTTCTTCTACAACCGTCTACATCCTACACATGTATAATGGAACCAAATCTTTATGCCAGTCACGTCTCGCAGTAGTCCGGCACAAAATACATAGTTGACATGTATGGCCTTGATTCGTCTTGTCTAATTTTGAAATCTTCCCCAACACGTCCCGACTTATTAGACACTCACCGCTCTCTCGCTCCATCTCATCTGCATAGCTTCGAACCACCTAATCTACCTAGTACTTCCTCGTCTAATGTAAATTTCCTGGTGGACCCCTAATTTGTCCCAATTCCCATCCCGTACGTAACACCGTCGACCTATACCCTATTATGCTTCCCGCCATCATCCAATCATTCAACAATGATTCCAACTGGTCTTCAACAGTAAATACCCCCGGGGATGTGGTCTAGTGGTATGACGTTTCCTTAGCATGCGATAAAGCATGGAAAAGGTTCTGGGTTCGATTCCCAGCTTCTCCATATTTTTGCGTTTTTGTGGGATGGATGTGGTTGTAGTTTTTGGCCATGTTCAATATTCATGTATACGAGGAAGCGGGTTCGTTTTTGAACACCAACTCAACGAAAGGTTGCTCAATAAATTAAATGAGGTAAAAGGCACAGCTTTCAACGTTCTCCGAGGTGTTCGATCATGTGAATTGCTCGTGAGAGGAGCCCTTGTCTTGGAACAACGGCAAACTAACCTTGGTGGTCGTTGGTTTACTCGGGCATTACGTAGGGACCTATGTTATTTTCAAGACTCTTGAAACAGAGAAATATGAATCAAGTGCAATTGCTCTAATATCAAGTTTGTAAGGGGGAAGGCAATTCACCAATATACTGATTGATACGTTGGACAGGATCATTCTGTAGATTTGACATGAATACCGGCACGATAAGCCCCACGTTCTACGATAAGCCAATGGCCCCCAGACCCCGCTAAAATTTCCATGTCGGCAAGCTCAACTCCAACACATGCGGCCAAAGAGCAGCGTGCCCATTGACTCACCTCGAATACAATAACATAGACCAAATCATAGAAAGGCCCCAGTCGGACACAAAACAATAAATACATAAGAAGCACCATGGACGTCGATGCCCCCCCGCCGGCGTCCCCTGCGGCCGACCCAATCGACCCTTCCACCTCTACCAGCAACAACGACAACGACGATTCCGACCCCATCGTCTCATCCTACGCCGTCTTTAGCAACCAGCCGCCGACGTCGACGCGCAAGATTCTAATCCTGCAGCACCCCAACAAGCAAGGCCCGACGCGTGAACCTTTCCAGACCCTCTCCGAGGTGCGCATCAAGCCCAGCTCGGGCATGATCGAGGTCGACGTGCCCCTCAGCTACCACGATGGCTCCTACGATCGCGACAAGGGCATGCGCTGGGGTCAGGCCCTAACGCGCAGCATGAACCAAAAGAACGGTGGTAGTCACGGTCTGGCGGGTGGTTTCGGCGTCGGCGTGCCCGCCCCGCGCGCCGGCCGCCCCCGTAAGGAGGAGGATCGCGACACATATGACTGGACCGAGGCGGTGCGCCGCGACCAGGTCCTTCGCACCCAAACGCTGGGTGGCCAGTACGCCGGTCGCAACGCCGACTTTGGCGACAACGAGTGCCGGTGGATGGTTGGAGTCTTCAAGGGAGGCAATCTACACCTCACGCCCGCCCAGTCGGAAATTCAGCTGCGCCCGCAACTTCACCACCTCGACGCCGCAACGGAACAGGACCGCCTGACCCGTCCGCGCGATGGCCCCGGCCAGGGACCAGGTCTCGCCAAGGACGGATCCAGCGCTGGCGGTCCCGCGCCCGCGCCCAAGGCCATTACCATGACCATCAAGTCGACCGCCGGCGGCGACCAGCCCAGCACCGAGACCATGGCCGACCGGCTGCGCCAGGTGCAGATGGAGCACTGGCAGAGGCTAAAGTACGTCGAGGACGACAAGGACGAGGCCTGGGAGCTGTACCAAAAGACGCTCATCTACCGGTCTCCAGAGTTCCAGCAGGCCGCCCAGGACGCCGGCAAGGGCAAGGGCAAGGCATTGGACGTTAAGCTGGACGAGGACGAAAAGGGCGACCTGCAGAGCAAGGCCATGCGGCTGCAGACGCGGTGGAGCGAGGAGGATTACCTGCGCGGTGTTGCGGGCAAGGACAAGGAGGGCGTGCTAGAGGGCTACGGAACCACTGCGCTGCCTGGCATCAAGCCCGAAGACGTGGTCGAGGAGGGCAAGGTGGATGCCGACGGCAAGAAGACGGCTTCTGCTGCTGCCAAGGGCAAAGGAAGAGCAGCCACGGGCACGGCTGCTGCTGCTTCTGCCAGCACTGGGACGACGGCAGCAGCAAGAAGGGCACCAACAGCAAAGGCCAAGGCATCCACCAAAGACAATGCAATGGAGATTGATTAAGGCGTCAAAGACGGTAGATATCTGGCCGACCTGTTGACTCGAGTGGGTGACACCATTCAACACTTTGCCATTGTTGGTACAAAAAACATGGGGGATCCTTGATGTGTCAGGCTTAAAAGGGTTGAGGAACTTGCATCGACAGGCGTTTATACATGGCATTGAACAAGGCGTTTAGAGGGACATGAAGGAATTGTGGTTGAAGGAATTTTTATTCCTATTGAAGGCGCGGTTTACTGCTTAATATAAAATCAACTATTCTGACAACATTGTTTGGGGCCTTGGCCCATGCTTTGCATCTAGTGCTCGTGAAGAAAGCTTTCTAGATCTCTACTCTTCTGCGTTTTTCATCATATTCCCGTGCAACTTCGAAACCACCCTCGCCATCCCGTCTGTGTTCCATTAGAACAATGCCTTGAGCTTCGTTCTATAGCCCAGGAACCAGTCAGTCAGTCGGTCGGTCGGGTGCTGATCCCAATAGATCAATGATTGATGCACGCAGGCGACCTTACCATGTCAGTCATGACATGAGCCTGTTTTCAGATTAAGACTTCTTCCTACAGGTCCTGCATTTTGATCTTCCCAATGCGGAAAGGCTGTACTCTGTACTCTTTCAATATACATTGGAGATTTTAAAACTCCTAGAGCCGCTCTTCCTACTGGAGTAGCTCTACGTCCAAGCCAATGGATCGCATGAAGAGGTTGACATTATCAAGGCGCTGCTTGGCCATATCAGCTGGCAATGCCTTGGACATGGCCACGGTATCCATAACGCGGTCCTTCACAGCAAGGACAAGTCTCTGCTGCTCTTCGGGACTGGCACCAATACCAATGGCAGCCAGGAACTGCCAGACGTAGATGTCTTCTCCAGACGTGACGGTGCCCGGGAAGATGCTAGGGAGAGTTGGCTCCAGGTGGTTAAAGAAACCGTTGAAAGTAGCAGCCCTAGTCACAATGTTAGGTATCATTTTACAATTATTTGCAACAAAGGAGTAGGAGTTTGGTACCATTGCTGCCACAGTTGCTCATTGGCATGGCCACTCTGCTTGATGATCTCGGCTCGGCTGAGGATCATGGTCAGCATGGAGATGCCGACGCGAGTCCGAGCAATTGTGTCAATGTTGAGGCGCTGAATGATGATACTGAGGACAGCAGTGATAATCTGCAGCTCGGCATCTGCCAAAAGATTAAAGAGCTGAGGCATCACAGCCATGGAAAACAAGTCGATACTCTCACGGATGTTGGCGGAAAGGTTGATAGGCTCTCCAGACTGGACTTGAGCGCCTTGCACAACATCCAGCTGGTCAAGGTGAACAATGATCAAGGTGAGAATAGTCGTCCGCTGCTCATGGCTAAGTTGTCGGAAAGCCCGAGGAATGGCCTTCTTGCCCTTGGGGTACGACAGGAAGGTGATAAATGGGTGCACCTGTCTAGGGTCAATTTGCTCATGGACCTTGAGCGCATCCCAGAGCTGTCCATTCAGCTTCTCCGCCGTAGCCTGCCATTCAGCTTGCTGTTGAATGAGTTCAGGGCTCGGATTGGGGGAAGGAGGCGGCATGGTTCTTTCATGATCCTCCATCTTCATGAGAATGGTGTAGACATTCTCAATCGCGCGAAGAGCCACCTTGCGGTCATTGACACTGACAGCACGCTGAGCACTTCCAGGTCGTGCATCTCCAGTACTCTCAGTGCGCTTGATATTTAGTAGGGGCTTGGGCGTCTTTGCGTTACTGAAAGAGATCTTGCCAAGACTGCCCTCAATGACGAGCTGCTTGTTCTTTGGCTTATTCTTGGCAGCCTCAACGGCGCGCTGCACTTGCTGCTCCATACGCTGGACATGGTTCTCTGGGCCACGACCATGACGTCTCATACCACCATGACGATTGCCGGTCTGGAACAAATATGTCTGGGCAAAGTTGCTGAGAGGCTGGTTGGGATTGGGACGGTTGACAGCCTTGAGGGAGCTGTGAACTTGATAGTAAAAGTCCTCGCCCAGGGCAGCATCGGATCCAGCCTCTGTAGAATCGCCAATTGCAGACATCAATTGCTGAAGCTGGATTCGAGTGATGAAGCTCTTATCGTGGGGTGTCATCAAGCCATTGTCGCGAGACAGCATATGGATCTTGTGGTTGCGCTTAGCACGTCTGGCCTCAGCATCGAGGAAAGCTGCCTTCTCGTGCTCCGACAAATTGGCCAATTGGCCTGCAGGCACGGCTGGTCCCTGGCGAGAGAAGGAGTTTTGTGCTTTGTGAGAAGGTTGTCCGAGACGCGCAGCATCACCCGACAAGCGATTGGGGTTCTGCAGGATTTGAGTGGGTGTAACCGTAGGCTGGTGGTGCTGTGCAGGAGAGTCTGCCGGCTGTGCCAGTGGGCTGGGGACGGTCGGCGCGGCATGCTTGGATGACGGTCGCTGCAGAATGGTGATCGGATGACCATGCGGACCTCCCATCTGAGGTTGCTGAGACTGTCGAGTATCGTGAGCAGGGAAGCCTTGGGCATGAAGCTGCTCCTGCTGGGCGTAACGAATATCGGTAAAATCTTGGCGAGGATGCTGAAGGTGCGGCTGCTGAGTCTGGTAGTGACCCTGAGGAGGCTGCTGGACGGGCGTGGCCTTGGGTGCAGACTGGGCACGCATTGCTGCCTCGACCTCCTCGAGGCTCATGACCTTGCGACTGGCAGCTTGTGGTGCTGGCTGGGCGGCAGGGGTCGGTTGCTTGGGCGCCGTGCCCCAGATGGAAGCATCAACCTGGAGATCAGCGACAGGCTCTGGATCCTGATATTTCTCGTAACCACTGCGAGTGGCCTTCTGGGCCGTAGGATAAGGCGCATATCCGTGATAAGAGCCAGTTGCTGCAGCATGGCTCGCGGAAGAGGGAGCCTTCCCGAAAGGCTGATGGCGGCTGAAACGAGCATGCTCCTCCTCCATAGCATCGGCGACCTTGGATGTAGCACCAAAGAAGTCAAAATCCTTGCCAACCGGAGCAGACGAGAAGGCATCTTCGCCACCAAAAGTATCGTCGTTGAACGCGTCGTCGGTCTCGTCGAGCTTATCGCCAAGGCCATCATACGTATCCTCAAAATTCAATGCTTCCAGCTCTTCGTCGTACTTGGACAAATCGGCAAAGGGGTCGTGCGTCTGGCCGAAGCCAGGCGCAGCCATGTTGTGACCAGACATGGCAATAGTCTTTTCGCAGGGCGATCGTTATTTCGTGGATGATTCTACAGCCAGAGTTCGTCAGCCAAGTTTATGGGGAGTTGAAATGGTGCTGGCCAGAAAGGGAGGGCCAGATGGTTTATTTTGGGAGTGTCTGGTGGGGCGGTCAAAAGCGATTGTGCTCAAGCTGCAACAACCAACTGCGCAACACTGGAAGGAAGGTTGAGCAGATTGTTGTAGCGACCAAAACAACAATCAGAGACAAGTGACAAACATATTGTCTAGGTGGGGGTTGCGAGAAGCTACACGATACGCAAAATATCGCGATGTCATGAACGTGGGGCAGATGGTAGTAGACGGGGATGATAGTGCCGGCCCTCGTCGGCCAGACAGCTCCAATCCCGGGAAACAACACAACAGGAATGCGAGGATAGATGTAGCCTTGTGGCAATTAGAAAGTGACTCACAGCTAAGAACGTTCAGGAAAAAGCTTGGTTGGAGTGCTGGTTAAATGCTGAATCATGATGCGACTGCAATCGAACTGATTGGAAAAGTTGCCAGGCAGGTTCGCCGATTGTCGCAGTTAACCAAGACAATGAGAGTTGGATAAAAGGACCAAAATAAGGCAGAAACACAGCAGAAGGACCGAGTCAAGAAAGACGTCAAATGCAGGGTGGTAAAATATGATATTGAAAGGGAGGCCAGAGTCTGTGACGAGCCGGCGACGAGGCAAGATCACAGCTGCTTCCGCGCACGGATTGGTGATGATTTGTCCGGCGAGATGATGTTGGTTAGGTCGGGCCCCCATGGTTCATTCCAACGGGTCCAAGCGTCCGGGCGGCGAGACCCCCGGCAACAGGTTAATCCTCACCGAAGATTGTTTGACCCAGGCCCCTAGGTCCCGCCCGGCCGCGGGTCATGGATGGATTGCTGTACTACCTACATATGTACTAATCAGCGTCAAGGCAATTGGATTTGCCCACCCCAGATCCGCAAGGTACCCGGCGCCGGCACTGCTGACGATCTTCTTCTACACCCTACATACAGTACCTACTACTGCCTACACATACATGAAAACAATGCACAGGCTTGCTTGCATGTCCACAACGCTCAATGTGGAAAGTAGCATTACAAGATGTGCGTTAGTTTCGGCAAATGTAAAGAGTTCTTGGGACCTGCATTAATAATCGTACACTCTTTCTCTTTTGTTTGTTCTTTGGTGCTCTAGACTTTAGTAGTATCGTCAAGGACATCTCCAGCTCATGTTAGACGCGGCCTTTGATTGCCACAGAAATGATGCCCAGCTACCAAATCAGACTTGAGAGCACACCTCATACCAAGTGTGCAGGTAACCGCATGCATTGCGTGATATCTTGCGTGATTTAGAGCAGAAAATAGTAGAAAATCGACAACAAAGACCTGCGGACTGGAATAATGGATTATCTGCGACTCGCGGATAAGTACTGATTGTCAAATTGCAGACTACACCCTAGTAAATGACAAGATAAAAATATGCTTAATATGTGAGCCATCTCGATGGAAACAATTATATGAATTGTATGCAACAGAAAAGTCTTGTTCTTGCTTACATCAAGACAATAGGAGACCTCCTAGTTGATCAGGTGCTTTGCTCGGTCTTATTATATATGTGACAGCACGTCTGAACCCCAGATCTCAGTGACATGGCAAAAGTGTCATGTTTCAAGTGCAAAGTCAGTCAATTGGATGTGGTCAATCGTGTAAAAGCTGATAAAGTGCACTGAAGCTAGACTTTAGACAACCAGAGCATTAATTAAAAATGGCCACGAATCTTTACGCGCCAACAAATCCGAGACACACTTGAGGTATCCATCAATCTGGCCCGAGAATGGATACGCCTACGTAGGCACAAAGATGGCTGTGTCTCAAACACAATATTCGATTAGCCAGTCAGAGGCGCCCTCAATCCTCTTGGCTTCTTGATATGTACCGCCTTTAGAATACAGACGAGCGATAAGCATAATGAGACTTGGCCGATTCGAAACAATGCTGACGACTTATCACAAGAAGTCACCTCCCCAATCTAGAGAGCTTCTAACACGGGATGACGGTTTGTTCTATACAAGGTAGAGAGCTTCTGGGCCTGAGTCTGGACGGTGCCAAGAACTTGGGGAGATCTTCAGGGCTGCTCTTAGAGGCTGAAGGGTAGCTCTTGGGGGGTCGCTTTGAGGGGCGTTGTAGGTGGGCCAATGGCCAACAGAGGCCCGCTGGGAACGCGGCAGCTAATCTGGAAAGGGCACGGTACAGGGGGGCCCCGATATTTTCACGTCTTTTTGGGGACTGGCAACCCCTGACACTGCCGTCGACGCCAATCGAATGGGGGAGAGATGGGACGAAGCGTGTTCCCCCGTAGAATTGCATTCAAAGCAGCTGAAGAATCTACAAGGGTGCCGAGGGCGGGAATGAGAGAAAATGCTTGGTCCTCATCAAGTTTACGAGCACCTAGAAACTCAATTGAAGCTGCATTGTGGTCGGTTTTGAGTGTCTTGATTTATTGCTTCGCATCTACCACCCGTGGACATGGTAAATCAATATACAAGGACGACTTTTGAAAAGAAATGTGCAAGTTTGTATGAAGCGGAACTCGGCTGTCATTTGACATTTCCCATGTCATTAGCTCCATTCTTCTCTACAGATTACTCCAGCAATCGAACAATGATTGCACCCAAAGGAGGGTTTGTTGTAAAACTGCCGGCGAGGTCTTGCCAGCCCGCCACCCGCGCTGTGTCTTTCTAGGTACATAATAGAGTTGAAGCCATCAATTAAGGGATCAGACTTGCGTCTCAACTGTCCGCAATTCCCAAACCTTTTTCTTCTTTCGTTCACTTGGATTCCCACTTGTTCTTCCAATCTGGTTCTTTTTGTGTCAATAGGCTTGACCTCCTCTCAAGTGTACTCACATTCATGTGCATTTGCAGGATCGAAAAGTAGGACCCCTACCTGTATCTTGGCATACCAGCCTGTCTGCCTACAAGCACATGCGGTAGATCATTTTAATCTCCCTTTTACGAACGCCATGATCTAAGAATCCCCCCTTTGTACTCGTATCGCTGCCACATAACTTGCCGCCCCGCCCCTTGCAACGCGGAACCATCCATTAGAACACGACACGGTTCAACTTTTTTGGCCCAGCCCAGCACCAGCCCAGAGGCCTCTTATCTGCATGAAGCATTGAGGTCCTTCTTCACTTCTCCCACTGCAACCCCATCGCCCATCAGCACTGATATCTCGTCAGCAAGATGGCGGCTGGCAGTGCGCGCATCGTGCGCTACATCTTGTTTGCATTCTTTGTAAGTATTGCTGTCGAGACCCAACCTGTCTCAAGCAAAATCCCACTGGTTCTGGACTAGGAAACTAACCACCACCTTTTTCATCAGTTCATCGCCGTTCTTTACTTCATCTCGCATTCTTCGTACGATGGCGCTGGACTCTCCCCCGAGAGCTTTGGCGTCGGTAAGGGATCATCGGTAGGCGGCAAGGGTTCGAACCACGACCAGACCTCCAGCAACCCGATCGGTAGCAGCCCGGGCAGTCCCTCTACCTCGCACCAAGACCTTGGAGAGGCCCCAATGGCCATGACTCCCGCCGATGCTGGCTGGGATAACCTCTTGGGCACTGCTCCTGGTCCCCGTATGAACGCCACCTTTGTCACACTTGCACGAAACAGCGACGTCTGGGAGATTGCGCGATCGATCCGTCAGGTCGAGGACCGCTTCAATCGCCGTTACAACTACGACTGGGTCTTCCTCAACGACAAGCCTTTCGACGCGACCTTCAAGAAGGTTACCTCGTCCCTCGTCTCTGGCAAGACCCATTATGGAGAGATCCCCAAAGAGCACTGGTCCTTCCCCGAGTGGATTGATCAGGACAAGGCCAAGAAGGTGCGCGAGGACATGGCTCAACGCAAAATCATCTACGGTGACTCTGTCAGCTACCGCCACATGTGTCGTTTCGAGTCTGGATTCTTCTTCCGCCAGCCTCTCATGATGAACTACGAGTGGTACTGGCGTGTTGAGCCCAGCATCGAGCTCTTCTGCGACATTCACTACGACCCATTCCGCTACATGGCCGAGAACAAGAAGAAGTACAGTTTCGTACTCAGCTTGTACGAATATGTCGAGACCATCCCCACGCTTTGGGACAGTACCAAGAAATTCATAAAGAACTTCCCCGAGCACATTGCCGAGGGCAACTCAATGGGCTTCCTTAGTGATGATGGTGGTGAAAGCTACAACCACTGTCACTTCGTATGTTACCACATGTTTTTAGCTAATTTCACTTTCGTACACTAACAAGTTTCTAGTGGTCCAACTTTGAGGTTGGCAACTTGAACTGGCTGCGATCCAAGCCGTACCTTGACTACTTTGAGTCGCTCGACAAGGACGGTGGCTTCTTCTACGAGAGATGGGGAGATGCCCCTGTCCACTCGATTGCTGCCGGTCTTCTCTTGAAGAAGGAGGAAATCCACTTCTTCAACGACATTGCCTACTACCACGTTCCGTTCACTCACTGCCCCACTGGCGAAAAGACCAGACTCGAACTCGGATGCCACTGTAATCCCAAGGACAACTTTGACTGGAAGGGTTACTCTTGTAAGTTGTGCTCCACGCCTATTAATTGCAACAATTACTCACAAGTCAAATTTCAGGCACATCGAGATTCTTCGAAACCAATGGCTTGGAGAAGCCGGAAGGATATGAAAATCAGCAAGACTAATTTTCATTCAAGCAGTGTATTTCTATAGAGGAAAAGGAGCCAAAAAGAAAGACACCCCCCAAAAAAAACAGTGAACCTCATGAACACTTATTGCATCTCATGGTTTGATATGGCACTAGGGGGGCAATTCTGATGTGGGCACGGCGTCAAAGGTGGTTGATTTGCAATGTATTGGAGAAAACTTTGTAGTTCTGTACATATTAGTTCAATTTCAATGCCATTCAAAGCAGATTCCCTTGTTGTTTTTGATATGCTGCAATATTTTGTGTTATCATCACGACAATGTCCATAATCTCGGGCAAGCAAAATTATCGTTTGTGGTCTCGAAACCTTGTACTCATGAAATATTCAGGTCGACGATCTCTTATCGCAGCCTATAACCACATCCTGTGGACTCTTATGTCTGCACGTCAACTGTTTGCGGATGTAATTGTGCAGCAGAGTGGCTTGGTTATACTAGTATTGATATTTGCTAGGAGCTAGCCAATGCTTCAAGCGGGGTTCTGTCAAAATCTTTGCACATATCCAGCTTTGAGCCCCCCGCTCCAAAGGTATTATCTACTAAACCCGATGGACAGCCTACTCTTGATACTTTAAAAAACCACACTCAACCACATCAAGGTGCAAATTTCAGCGCCAGTCATTATATCATGGCTGTACGCTCGGTGTGGAACCGGGTGCGGATTAATCAGAGATGGAGAGCTTTTGGCGACTTCAGCTTCTACATGTTCTACTTTGCAACATGGATACCCGTGGTCGTCATGCTCAAATCCTACGTGGGTGAAGTCGTCTCAATCAATGGACCTTCAATGTACCCCTACCTCAACTCGGACAAAGACTCGAGTCTCCGCCGGGATCTCGTGTGGAGTTACAAGTTTCGGCCTCAGGAGGGTTTGGCTCGGGGAATGATCATTACATTTTGGTAAGTCCTTGCATGCTCTTGGCCATCACTACTTGCGGGAAGTCGGACTGATGGAAATTCACTCTCAGGAGTCCTTTGGACCCAGAAAAGGTGGTAGTCAAGAGAATCATTGGACTCGAGGGAGACATCATCCGGACCCGCGAGCCATATCCTGCTCGTACAGTGCAGGTGCCGGTCGGTCATATCTGGGTTGAAGGAGATGGTGCTGCGCGAGACACGCTCGACAGTGAAACATATGGGCCTATTTCCACGGGACTGGTGATTGGTAAAGCTACGCACATATTGTGGCCGCTTCATAAAGCTGGGAGGATCAAGTGGTGGGAATACGCCGGCAAGTTCAGGAATCCCGAGGGCAGAATGCAATAGTAGGTAGTATACCAAACCGGCCATTGCGTCATGTTACTGATAGAAACCAAATTCATGTCTCAATGGTCTTGGAATATTTCATCATTTTTCCTTCTGTCAACCACGCAGACCAACAAGATGCTTGTGTATGACTGTGATATGCAGTACTTGCTATGATGTTCTTTTTATTCTTATATTGATGCACCCAAAAGAGTCAGAGAAGCTAGAATGAGTCGAGACTAGAATTGGGACGCACGGGCCACAGTCAACGTCAGGGCGCGTCTAACGTACTATCAAAATTTCTAGGGACGGTTTCCCAGCAAAAAGTTGCGACTGAGTAGCAGCCAGCGTCCAGTCTTTGTTGGTTCCCTCAACAGCGGCGACCTGCAATTGCAGCGGCGCTCACTCCCTTCACTCTGACCCCCCCTACTATTGATTGTTACGTGACTGAGGGCCATGTCCTTGGCTCACCGCATCGCCAATTTCTTCTCCGAACCAACTCCCGCCACTCCCGATCCGGTTGCTCGCTCATTACACGACGATGGACGTTCGGAGGAGTTGCGCCCTCTGCCTGATTTCAACACCGGAACGCATTCTTTCAAGGAGGTCGACATGACGCCCAACGATGAGCTGGAGGCGCGCCCTCCCATATTACATGTTGGTGTCTTCTTGTGCAACCATTCCGTGATAGACATTGTCTTGCTGACCATGCTCACCAGTCCATGCTCGCTGGAGGCCTCGGAGGTACAACCGGAGATATGCTGATGCATTCACTCGATACCGTGAAGACTCGACAGCAAGGCGACCCACATTTCCCACCGAGATATTCGTCATTGGGCTCTTCATATTACACGATATGGCGGCAAGAAGGTATACGGCGCGGTCTTTACGGCGGGTGGCTGCCGGCCATGATGGGTTCATTCCCCGGGACCGTCTTCTTCTTTGGCACATATGAATGGAGTAAAAGGCTTATGCTCGACTACGGAGTCCAACAACATGTGGCGTATCTTTCAGCCGGCTTTCTGGGTGACCTGGCGGCATCCGTAGTCTATGTGCCATCGGAAGTTCTCAAGACGAGGTTGCAACTTCAGGGACGATACAACAATCCCTACTTCCACTCTGGATACAACTATCGTGGCACATTCGATGCCGCAAAGACAATCGCTCGTGTGGAAGGACCCATGGCATTGTTCCATGGCTACAAAGCGACCCTCTATCGAGACCTGCCGTTTTCAGCACTGCAGTTCATGTTCTACGAGCAGTTTCAAACTTGGGCAAAGCAATACAAGCAGAGCCGTGACATTGGTACGGAACTCGAGCTGTTGACTGGCGCTGCTGGTGGAGGGTTGGCGGGAGCCATTACTTGCCCCCTGGATGTCGTCAAAACCAGACTACAAACACAAATAGAGACGCCCCAACCTGTAAAAACAAAAGAGCGCACCAGCGTGGATGCAAAGGCTGGCGTCAAGGAGACATCGGCGAAGAAGCCTGGCGCAAGGAGGCCTATATCCACTTCATCGCCATCGACACATACTCCCCGGCCGGGTGCAATCGTATTAGACACCTCTTCAGTTTATCAGGGTCTGAAGTTGATTTACAAGACTGAAGGACTTGGCGGTTGGTTCCGAGGTGTCGGTCCACGTTTTGTGTGGACTAGTGTACAAAGCGGGTGCATGCTATTCCTGTACCAAACCATCTTGCGGAGATTAGAGATTTGGATGCCGCTGGCAGACTCTGAAACTTCGATATAAGTAGGAGTCATGTTGCTTGGCGAGGGAAGCTGTACATTTTTGGGCTTTGGAGAGGCTGATTGTATCAATACGGAGATCATCGGAGCATTTGCATGGCGTTTGGAAATAGAAGGACGGCCATCGGAGAAGGCCAAATGTATAGAAGACAAAAAAAGAACAGTAGATATAATCGCCCATCTATATGCATTGATCATCAGCTATAATCAGTTCTAAAGTGACTATGAGGTGAGCAATATCACATGAATTGCCTGCCTCTGCCGCTGTTTGTCGTTTGCAATTACACTGTACATCAGATGTCAACGACAGGACGTACAACTCAATTCAATACTCACGAAATATTCGACACTCTGGAATTTGTCGTGGCCCAAATGAACAGAGATCTAACTACATACCGTCTCTTTGCTTTATACATGGACCTGGTGCTGGCATTGGTGTTGCATATTCAATACTTGAATATTGCGCTTGAGCGTTATCCCCGTTAAATAGATTCCAAGATGCTATCCGTTTAGCTGACTTTAGAGCATCGAACCATAGCGCATGTGGAGAAAATGTTCCAAGCGTTTTGCGAAAGCTTGCGCCGTTTACCAATTTATCGAACTTTCACCAAACGCCTCGAGCTTTTGAGCCGAATATCACTCGAGCACGCAATGGCCGAGGGAAACGAGTTATAGCCATGACGCCGCCCGTACCCGTCCCTTCGAAAGCCGCGATACATGCTCTTCGAGGTCTTGCTCTGGGCAGCTCCTGTGCTCTCGGCCTGATTGTGGAAGACAGGAGGCGACGAATCAGCACTCTGAAGACAGCGGTCGACAACAACAAGAAGATTAGGACGTCGAGACAATATCATGGGGCCACGGAGGCTCTCAGACAGGCCGTTGAAGACGCGGCTGTCCTATCTGGGCAGGACATTCATTGGCATTATGATGCAGGACCTTCGATCAGCCTCGAGCATGGCCAGTATCGAGCCACCACAGAAGTACGACGACCAAGCAATACGCAGACAGACGCCAGAACCGTAGACAAGGAGGAACGAAATTCGGTCGCTGAGCATCAGGCCAAACAGCTGGCCCCCCAGGATGGGCCAAAACCGCGAATGAATTCGTCGGAAAGAACGGGACCCCGCATCCATGCAATACGGCCATCAGTCGGTCTCACAACATCCACAGACAGCGGCGGCTGGGCAAGGCCTGCAAGGTTATCGAAAAGTGCGACTCCAGCTGACAAGATTGCGGAAATCCTCGACCTGCCTGTTCCAAGCATCAAAACCAGATTGCAAGAACCTGGCATGCTTGCTACATACAAGGCAGCATTCATTGCTGGTACCAAAATGAGAGGCGCTTCCAAGAAAAAGCAAAAGGAAAAGCTGAACGAACAATGGCTCAATGTCTCGGAAGCACTGTGCACATATTGTCAAGAGAACGAGCTCTGGCAGGACGCGCAGGAGATACTCGGGGTTGTGGTTGGATTCGGCGAGGTCGACGAGACCAGATTTTACGCCCATAATCCATTTTCAGTGATTGACTCATTGCTGAGAGACCTTGAAGCAGATGGAGATGCCGTAGCCGGGAAGCTTGACTTGGCAACTCGTCTATTTGTCGCAAATTTTGAGCATGAGCCGGCTCTAAATATTGACAAAATCTCGCAAGTTGCCCAAGACCTCATTCCTCGACTTCTCCAGTACCACCAGATCCGGCAGGCTCACCAAGTCTACTGGCGAGTGTTGAAACAATTGGACCAAACTGCAGACTTTACGGCTTGGTTTATCGAACGACTTTCCCAATACGGAGACCACAAGTCAGTCATCAAGTACTTCAGACTGAATTTTACAAAAGCGGCAACCAAATATACGACCTTTGAAACGACAGTAAACCGTGTGTTGGATTCGGTTGAGGCAATGCGGGGAGCCCGAGCAGAGCCTGTTGCCCGGGCCTTGCTTCAATGCAGTAGGTTCGGGCTCACACCAAAAGCAGAATGGCTCCAGAGACTATTGCAGAGTCATTGGGATCGTTATCAAGATCTCCAAAAATCTCACGAGTTCTTTCACGAATTAGTGAATTTAGGCTTGTTGAGCACGCTGAAACATCCGGAATCCGTTTATCAATTCATGGTCAAGTTCGCTGCGTTGGACGGCCATTCGCAGGTTGCCTTGTATTATTACGAAGAAACGCTCAAGCTGGCACCACACATGCGGAACGATGTGTGGTTGAATGGCTGCATGACCCTGACGAAAGCTAAACATGGGTGCTGGGACGACGTTTACCTCGATTATTCCGAAATGAGGCAATACGCTCGTTCTCAGCCAGCAGCTTATAGCCAGGCCTTTGTTGCTCTTCTCAAGGTCTTTCTCGACAGCCACACAGTTGCCGAAACAGAGGATTTCATACAGACTTACGTGGAGAAGATGGATGTTCGCTTGCATCGTTATGTCATTACACTGGTAGCAAACAAGTATGGCGAAGTTCACGATTATGAGGGACTCCTGGCATGGCTTCAATACTGCCGTTCTCAAGGACTTGAACTGGATGCGGCTTTCACCAATGCCATTCTCCGCAATCTGAGATTAAAGTGGAAATTCCCCTACCGGCAGTTGCAGAGAGTCTACAAACGCATTCGGCGACTCGACCTGGCAACGGTCGATCTCGCTACTACACGAATCATGCACGGCGCGGCAATGGAAGAAGGCAATTACGCAGGTACCAACATCAAAAAAAGACTTGGCACGTTGGGGACATCGCCGAGCAAACTTCCTTACACCTTCAAGTCTGCCAACGAACGTGATGTTTTGCACGCCATGACGGAGGAACTCTTGCGCGGCAACCCTGTCAGGGCTGTTGTCATCTATAAGCGTGCGCTACGCTTTGGTATGCCATGGTGTCCCAGGTGCTTTCGTGTTGCTGTCAAGGCATCACTGAAGCGTAAAGGTGAGAATTTTAGCATCACCGCCAAGCTCATCAGCGATACATATGCCGAAGGCCATGACATCACCGGGGCTGCGTCGATTCTCATCAAGTCGCAAATCACACAGTTTAGAGGGCCATTTGAAGAGGTCATGGCAAACCTGCAGTCTCTCACCACTCGCTTTGAGTCCCTGGGCCTGACTATCGAGTCCTCCGTCATGACACATGCAGCTATCATGTCCACGCAGTTCAAGCAACATACTCGGGCAGTGGAATTCTGCAGGCTTGCCATGGAACAGAGCGGTGCCACCAACCCGTGCTTTTCCCGGCAGAGCATGCGAGCTCTCCTCTCGGCGTACTGGCAGACCCTCGACCCGGTCGGGTTGCGCTGGGTTGTGGAGTCGCTGCCGTCTAGCCCGCTAGCAGCAGACAAACATGCATTTCATCTACTCAAGTCAACAAGGAGACACATGCTGAAATGGAACCCGTCGTCGCGAGTCAACGAGATCATTGAAATCCTAGAAGATGGTATAGATAGGGCGCGGCAACAGCGAAAAGTAGCGATTCAGGTTGGATCTTTAATGCATAACGAAACACTCCGCATCATGAGCGATGCGGCGGGAAATATAGACCTGGGAAGAACGGAACACGGTCATAGAGGGCAACAAACTAACCACGCCAGCGATATGGAGAAGACGACATTGGCTCCAGATATGCGAACCCCGGCTTCCGTCCAGGCATATGGTTAGATGTATATACAACACAAATACTTTCATGTATCTTTACAACATGTACATTACTGCCATGTACAGTATCATAGAATGTATGATAGGACAGGGCCCCATCTTGTATACATGGCCTTGTCAAAAGTACTTGTTTGCTAATGTGGCAACTCTGCATTTTCATCTAATGATAGTCGATCAAAGGAAGAAGCCATTTGTTAGTCTGCTGCAATCGTGTCACAAGTGGTGGTTACTGCTAATAAGCACCATTGCCCTATGAAGCTCTGATCAACACTAGTCTACGCTATAGCACGCACGAGCCGTCATGGATTTGGCGGATGTTTGTGCTGCCGTGGGCCTTGATTGAATCATAGAGGCTATACCTTTGTAAGTGTATTGCTGTCTGCCACTACGATGATTTGGTGGCGGTAATCTGTACATTTCTTGCCATTGCCCAGGAGGTCCAGGTCATGGTGGAAGGATATTGAGTTGAAAACATGTTTTATCTACTACGTACTTACCTACTCACTACAACTTCCTTTGGAGAAGTCTCCTCTGGTCACATACCTCAAGCCAATCATTGAAAAGAAAATACTCAAGTTGGAGGTCTGGGAAGGCAACATTTGGACCCCAAAGCTGCCTGCGGGGCCAAAAAATCGCGGCGGCGCGAGTAGTACCGGGGGGGCCCACTGGGAAATTCAGGGGTCAGTTTCTCTTCCCGGGGGTCTGGTAGGTCTGTCTGTCTGGTGGCGGGCGGCGGCGATCGAAGGAATTGGCAAAGAATGGCTCGATCATAGATCAGGCGATTTATGACTTGATGCTGGGTCTTCTGGTGCCACTGGGACCTGACATCACGAACGACTTTTTGCAACGACTAATTTCCTCACCGCGTTGGTTTCTGGGGTACAACCAACAGGGAAAAAGTCGTAGTTAGTGAAAGAGGACCGGCGCTTGACATTCTCGACCTTTTTTTCTTGCAACCTCGACTTTCCTGCACCCGCCATCAGCAGCCTACCACGCGCCCCATCCTACTACCATCACCGACCGCCCTACTTGTTCAACACCAGACGGCCCCGATGAGCACTACAACGGTAAACACAGATGCTCGTGCTGAGCGCAGAACAAAATACCATGAGGCCGACGTGGTGATTGTCGGCGCCGGAGTCTTTGGCTGCGCCGCCGCGTATGCACTGGCACAGCAAGATCGCAGTGTGCTGCTGCTGGAGAGATGGATGAAGCAGCCCGATCGCATTGTCGGTGAGCTTCTCCAGCCGGGTGGTGTCGAGGCTCTCACCAAGCTCGGCCTGAGACACTGTCTTGATGGAATCGACGCCATTACTTGCAACGGTTTCGATGTGATATACTATGGAGAGCAGGTGGTTATAAACTATCCCAAGATCGAGGGTCTCGCAGGAGGATATGCCAATGGATCGGCAAACGGTCACGCAAATGGACATGCCAATGGACACGCCAATGGACACACCAATGGCTCGGCGTATCCCAAGGAGAAGGATTCGAGACCACAGGGCCGTAGTTTTCACCACGGCCGATTCGTGCAGAGGCTGCGAGAATCGTGTCTGGCACACCCCAACATCACCGTGGTAGAGACGGAGGCCGTCTCGACGGTCAAGGGTGAGCACAACGCCGAGATTCTCGGTGTTGAGACGCGCACATTTGACCCTGATACTGGCAAAAAGATTCCCGACTTCTTCTTTGGTCAGCTGACCATCATCGCCGATGGCTATGCCTCGCTCTTCCGCAAGCAGTACATTGAGCGGACGCCAGTGGTGCGGTCCAAGTTTTATGCCCTTGAGCTGATTGATGCCGATCTACCGCAGCCCACCTTTGGCCATGTCATACTGGGCAATGCCTCGCCAGTTCTCTGTTACCAGATTGGCACCCACGAGACCCGCGCACTCATTGATGTCCCACTCGACTGCCCGGCGGCTTCGGTAGCAAACGGCGGCGTCCGTGGGTACATTGAAAAGGTTGTCATCCCAAACCTTCCACCACAGCTCCAGCCTGCTTTCAAGGCTGCGCTTGAAAAGGAAAACAAGATCCCAAAATCCATGCCCAACTCGTGGCTCCCGCCCTCCAAACAATCACACCCCGGTGTGCTCGTGCTGGGCGATGCCATGAATATGCGTCACCCGCTTACTGGAGGCGGCATGACTGTCGCCTTTAACGATGTTGTCCTCCTTTCCCAACTCTTGGCCCCTTCCAACATTCGCGACCTGGGCGACTCGGCTGCTGTCCTGCGGGCCATGGACACGTTTCACTGGCAGCGCAAGTCGCTGACGTCCATTATCAACGTGCTGGCTCAGGCGCTGTACTCTTTGTTCAGCGCGGCGGACCCCAACCTTGCCAAATTGCAGCGTGGCTGCTTTGCCTACTTCAGGAAGGGCATTACCTCGGACCCCATGGGTCTCATGGGCGGCCTGATCCACCGGCCACTCGTTTTGGCCTACCATTTCTTCTCGGTAGCCTTTCTGGCCATCTGGATTGATGCAAAGTCGACTGGCCTGTGGAACATACCTGTCGTCCTTTTCAACTCCATTAGCTTGCTCTGGACGGCCTGTGTCGTCTTCTTGCCCGTCATGTACAAGGAGGTCTTCTAGTACTAGACTTTTTATGACTGGACGTACATTAATAAGCGCCGGGGTGGATGATGATTTTGTTTCGATGCGTTGAACCATGAGCGTTCTATATGATTACACACATACCCCAGATTCGGATGACGGCCATTATGGGTCAAGGATATGAGATCAAAAAAAGATAGGCATGAGAGCAGTTTGCCTTGGCAGAAAAAGCTCATCCCCTTGGGATGTGGATTGGATTTGAGTCCAATCTGTACATAATTAGAGAAGACCGAGAGAGAGACAGAAAGCCTATTATGGCTACTAGATATACACCAAGAGACCTAATCATAATAATCTTCAAGACAAAAACTCAATCATCATATCGATTTCTACAAGTCAGACAGATCTCAGACCAATCAACGAGCATGGACTCTTTGTTCACCACTTGAATTCCTTCCAGGTATTTCTTAATTGTCAATTTTTGGTTTGGCTACGTGGCAAATATACAGTGCATTGCAATCACATTCTTTTTCGGGGTATCTTGTCATCCTCCCATCACAACCTTGCTGTGTCTCCCTCTCGCTGGATTCGCACGACTGCTTCTCTCTCAAGTAAGGCGTCTTCTGTAGACACCAAACATCCAGCTAGCTCTCAAAACGGCGAGACCCACGGCCATGCGGATGCTGTCCTGAATGACATTGAGCTTGCTACCGTCAACCTCGTGCCAGTCAATGGGGACCTCGGCAACCTTGATGCCGGGACTGCTGCCAATAACAGCGCCGTCGTTGGACAAGACAGGCACGGCGGGGGCCGACTCTGCCAGCATGAGCATCTCAATGTCAAAGATCCAGCCCTCGGCGTGCATGTAGGGGACAACGTGGGGCAGGGCGGCGCGCGAAAAGAGCTTGAAGCCGCACTGGGTGTCGCGGAGGCGCGAGGTGGCGGGCGGCGTCAGGATCATGAGGACCACATGGAAGCCGCGCATGAGAAAGTTGCGCAGGGCCGAGCGTTTAACCACGGCCTCGCTGCCGACGAGGTGGCCGCGGCTGCCAATGGCGACGCCGCGCCCGCCAGCGTCCTTGACGTCGTCGCAGCCCTCGATCAGCTTGCCCAGGTCGCTGAAGCGCGAGGCGCCATCGGCGTCGGCAAAGAGCACGTACTCGCCCCGGACGTGGCGCATGCCGTGGGTCACGGCGCCGCCCTTGCCGCGGTTCTTATCCAGCTTAATGAGGCGGAGGACGTCGTGAAGGCCGTGCTTCTCGGAGAACTCGAGCACCACCTGCTCCGTCTTGTCGGTCGAGCCGTCGTCGACAATGAGGATCTCGTAACCGCCGGCCGGCTCCTCCTGGGGCGGATTCTTAATGCGCCGGTGGGCAGCGGTCGTGGGGCTAATGACCCCAGAGGCAGCAGCGACTTCTCTGCCAAACTTGGCGTCGAGGTACTTGACGGCCTCTTCGAGGGCAGGCAGGATACGCTTCTCCTCATTGTAGGCAGGGATGACGACGCTCAGGCGGAGGGAGGCGGGCTCGATGTTGCCCGTGTCGGGAATGTACACATCGGCGTCATCCTTGGTACGGGTCTCACTGGCGTGGCGCTCAGCAAGCCAGCGGTCATGCCAGCAGGGCAGCTTCTTGAGAACCCATTTTCCGTCTCCAGTCGTGGTCTTGTAGTGTTTCTCGCGGGGGTATACGGGCCGGGGCTTGGGTGCGACGAGGTGTAGGCCGGCGTAGAGCTATTTCCCCCAAAGTCACTTGTTTTAGTATAAAGTGGGAGCTATTGATTCAATGGGCAGATAGAGGTAGATTGTGCTTACGGAAAAGAAGGCGACCAGCAAAAAGGCAACGGCAATCCTAGTAAGTATGCCGTTGGGCGTCTCGCTGATCCAGCGCAAAACAGCGTCCATGGTCGTGTAAGGTCGGGCAATTAGTCGCCCGGAGTGCAGCTTGTCACAGGCGCATGGGTCGTCGTGTGTGGTGAGAGTTGAAAGGAGACGATGAGACGAGGATGCGCAGCTCAATTGCACATTCAATTGATCTCGGCGCTCGGCCGAAAATACAAAGGAGGTTTGCAAGACTGATCTGTCAAGTTCTCTCAGATTTATTGCAAGGGATCACCAGAAAAAGAAAAAGAGAATGAGTCTGCAAGAAAGCGAACTGCTGCGACTTGATCGGCCATTGACGACGTATTGTTCATTACGAAGTACCAGAAAAAGCCACGAAGTACGTTTCGTTTACGCGTCTAAGGCTGACGTACGTCTGGTACAATCAATGCGACGACCGCCGCAGGGTCCGTCAATAGCGGGGGGTCCACTGGTCTCATTATAGTGCGGGTGCTCCCCTGGACGGATCGCTAACGTCTTGCCCCGCGATCTGTGAGCTTGCTGGGGCTTCCGCGGCGTGCCCGGGAAGCTTATTCAGTAGGTTTACTCACATGCAAGAGATGGCATGATCATAGAATTCATGTTTGTTTGTTTGGCGAATGGACTTGTCTTTGAATGCTTGTCAAAACCTCATTGATAACTAGCTCCATTCTTTCTCTACCATTAGTTCGTACCCAGGCTGGATAAAGTTATGACAATAGGAACTGATCTCATGGCAGCAATACTTTAGTTATAACATGTCTTGGCAAGTATCTACCTGGTATACATGTGCATTACCTCCACAGACACGGCAGCCATAAATCTCAACATGTCCTTGATGTGCGAATGGTACATCAAAGGTCTCCTTCTGGACCACATTTAGCCAGGTATCGCAAGACGAAAAGAATTGATACTCCAAGGCTCGAGTAAGGCAATCCGTCGATATGAAATCAAGCTGCCACTTACAAATGCGCAGGAAATGCTTATATTTCGTGTCCACGTATCAAGCCTCTGCTGATGGATTTCAAGACAGACTCTTTGATTGTTTTCATTTATTTACTTAGTCTTGGACTGTGGCAGCTGCACCGGTACCGAAGAGTTCGAAGCGGCAAGTCCATGGCACCTTGCCTTATGTAACAGCCTGGAGGTGCAGTTCTAGCGGACCTCGGCATAAATCCCCAGATTTCTTAAAGGCCCCCGGCTGCGCGCCGTTCCAACGTCACGTCACCTCTACAAATCCCGTGTCTTGACTTTTGCATCTCGGCTCGACAAGGCGCAATGCCGCTTTCGTGACACAGATTCCCTCGTCCCTTTCAGCTGCAACATCAATTGAGCGCTTGTGTATGCGCCAGTTACCACCATGGAGTTCGTCACGGCCCTCCGGGGCACCTTTGACGATCAGAAGCCGTCGCTCTTCGAGATCCTGTCCGAGCAACAGCTGAACTCGCTGCTACCGCCCACGCTGCGATACCTGCTTACCGTCCTGACGCAGCGGTATCCGCGCTACCTCTTGCGCGCTCTTAATTCATTCGACGAGCTCTACGCTCTGGTCATGCTCATTGTCGAGCGCCACTACCTGCGTACCCGCGGAGGCTCCTTCACCGAACACTTTTATGGCCTGAAGCGCGAAAAGGCCCTTGCCGCCGAGATCCCACGGGCCTCGACCGCCGCTGCCGGTATCGTGCGAGAGACGCTCAAGCTGCGATCCACCGATGTCTGGAAGAATCTTGCCGTCATTATCGGTATCCCTTACCTCAAGCGCAAGCTCGACGAATCACACGAGATTGAGGCGCCCCGGGCCCTGCTTGGCGCAAACTACACGCGCATGCCTGCGAACCCGACCGTCAGGCAGCGGATCCTCCACTACTACAAATGGTTCATACGAAACATATACCCCAGCGTCCATGCCGGATACTGCTTTGCTGTCTTGGCGTTCAATCTGGCCTATCTGTTTGATGGGACAAAGTACCACAGCCCGCTCATGTGGCTAATTGGCACCCGAGTACGGCGGATGAACGGTGCCGACTACAGGGCCGTCGAGGAGTTGGGCAAGCCAAAGCCTGGCCTGCCTCCCGCGGCCGGGCTAAGCATGTTCCATCCTAGAACGCTTGGCCCAAGGATACTGGGTAGTCTCAGCATGGTTCTCCCCATGAGTATCTTTGCGCTCAAGTTTCTGGAATGGTGGTACGCCAGCGACTTTGCCAAGCAGCTGACTCGCAAAGCGGCCGAAAATCTCGAGCTGCCGCCACCAGTCATTAGTGGACTGTCGGCCAAGAAATCAAATACAAAGGGTGAAGCAGATAATGGCAAGGCAGCAAAAGACGACGAGGGCAAGAAGGAGGGCGGCGTGGAGGACGCTCCGATTGGAGCGACTTCATTGCTACCAATCTATACTGTGGCAGCTCCCGAGGACTCTGGGCTGTGTCCAATTTGCGAAGATGAGATACAGACGGCGACAGCGTGCCAGACGGGACTGGTGTACTGCTATTCGTGTATCCACAGATGGGTAGAAGGGTCGCACTCGAGACAGGAAGATTTCATGCAGGACAAGGCCGGTCAATGGGAGAGTGGTGAGGGCAGATGTGCCGTTACTGGCCGCAAAGTTTTGGGTGGCACCGAGGGGCTCCGAAGGATTATGGTTTAAGAAGATTACGAGAAAGGACAAGTGTCCCTGGTTAGAGAACATGATGCATGGCACGGCGTTTTGTACTTTGTATAGATATCCAATTTCTGATTGCCTTGTGTGCAAAGATATCGATACGATCCTATTTATATATTCACAGACACAAGCAAATTAGATACTGACGGCGCTATGCGTGTGTCGCCAGCCTGTGTAACCCTCATACAAGGTTTAGAAGATCATGTTCCTTTGACCGTCTTCATCATAGAAACTAAGCTCTGCCTATAGAGCGCGGCCAGTCTGTTCGGACAAAATAGTCAAGCGGCAAGTTAAATAGGACAGGGATACTTTTGAACAAGTCTAGATTGATTCGAAATATTTACATTCGAGTCTATATAAGACTATGCTAAACAGGCAGTGGGTATCCGCAAAACAGAGGTCCTCTTTAGGATCTCAACCTCGCAATAATCGAGGCTATAAGCAACACCAGCGCCTATGAAATTTAAGTGTTCTAGAACAATAATGAGACTCTTCCTAGACGTATCCCAGGAAATATGGAATATCCGTCAAGTTGTTCCATCCGTATCGTCGCCGTCTGGCTCACGTATACGATCCCCAGGAGTGCCGGACTAGACATTTTCAAAGGGCAAACTTTTAGCTTTTGTGCTACCACTACCAGGCCTCCGCGGTGATGGACACGGCCGAGGCGGCCAACTTACGGCCGGGTTCCTTTTCCTCCTTGTGGCTGTTGGTCTTTTTGCCGTGTCCGCCAGTCTTTTTGTCCGTCTTCTTCTCCGTGTTCCTCTTGATGGAAAAGAGACTCAGACCCGACTTCTTCTCGTTGCTGCTGACGCTTGCCTCCTCGCCCGGTCTCACGATCTTGAGCGAGTGCGGTTCGAGGTGTGACTGTGGAAAGATGCCCCAGCCCTTGCCCGAGGTGCCTGACCAGCACCAGTGATCGGAATACGTCCCTAGTAAAAACGATTTGGTCAGCAAACATTTCCAAGCACATGTCATCATCATTGTTCAAGACGTTTTTGACTTACAGCTAATATTCTTGATCACGTCCCCCTTGTCAAACTTCAACCACATGCCCTCGCCCTTTTGGGACCACTTCCATCTGGCAACGGCCTGCATGGAACTGGTCCCTTGCATCCTCGTCTCGCTCTTGGGCGGCGCGTCCAGAAAAACAGACTCGGCCTCGAAAGCCGCGCGCACTCCGTCGTGCCACCCAATGCCCCATTTGCCCTCGTACTTGGCAGGGAACTCGATGCCGACCAACTTGGCGCCCACGGCAAACTGGAGAACGGCGCCCCGGTCGGGCGGGGATCGCATGATGCCGTGCGCGTTCCTCCGCGTCTCCGTGGCCACGGCGGTCGGCAGCTTGCTGATCTCGGGCGCGATGCCCGCCATGACGGACTGCATGGGCGGGTGGGCAAAGTGCAGATCAAAGTTGTCCCGAAAGGTCTCGGGCGTTTCGCTCCCCTCAATCACCGTGAGTCCCGGGATCTTGGGTAGTGGTCGCGGATGCCGGGCCATGTGCATAAAGAGCTGCTTTTGATTGAAAAAAACGGTAGCATCGCTCTCGTCTAGGGTCTTGCCGTCGTGGATGCAGAATACACAGCCGTAGAGCTGTTCGTCAATGTGCCGAATAGGCAAGTGGCACTTTTGTAGGACCCGTAGCCGGAAACCCACTGTGCCTGATGTGTAATTTCCCTTGGCTAGATGGTTAGGTTAGTATAGTGTTTGATGCACGGCATGTAATTCTTTGAGGCATCTTACAGTCATTGTTGAGATCTTGCTCGACCGTGGCAAAATCGAGTTCATATAGACAGTCGGTACACTTTGCCACGGTAGTGTGCGAAAAGCCACCGACAGGTCGCTTGATTTTCTTGAAGCCGAGGTCGCCTCTCATGACATTTTCCGCTCCTTTGCAAAATCCCTTCATTTGATAGAAGGAGGAGTGAGGTCCTATGCTGCAATCGGATTGTCGAGGGGGCATTTGAGGGTTCTCGGGAATTTCTGATTCTACCGGAATTAGACCAGGATCTGGCGTCGGGGGTAGGGGCCTGTTAATACCGCCGCTCGTGTGAGGTCGAGCATGAAGTGTAGTTATGGTGGCTGAAGAGTTATTGCTGATCGTTCCCACTGGCGAGTGCAAAGGGCTTTTATAACCTGGTGGCGGAGTCGAATATAGCGGTCGGTGTCCTCCGGCAGAGTATGGGCTTCCGGGCGTCGTGGACATGTTAGATGAAGTACGTTGAGTGCTGGCAACGGGGCTGGTGGATCCGTATTCGGCCACGACGTCGAATATTGAGCTGTTGAGGGAATCCATGGAGGGTGCGCGGACCGGATGCGAGTTATTGCCTGCCAAGGAAGCCTGTCGAGGGGGGAAGTTCATGGGATTTCCTGAGTTATGGCCAGGCCGGTGAGTATAATTGTCGACAGCACTATCCTCGGGAATTGCTGGGGAGGGATTACCAAAGTGAGGAGAGCCAAGAGGAGACCTGGTTACGTCGGGTATCGAATCATAGGATTGACTCGAGTATCTTGGGAGCTCGGCACTGCCAAAACTTGAATACGTTTGTCTGTGGCTCTCATATGTGCTCTTGTTGGATACGGAGTCACCCCTCATACGGCCATTCGGTGCCTGATCCCGCCAGTACGACGGATCTGGGTCGATACGAACGGTTGCTGCCTGTGGCGGCCATGTATCTGCGCTCAAATACCGAGTATCTCTCCGGCCGCTGTCCGAAGTTCCTCTTGAAGCGGCAGTTGGGACCGCTGGTGGCAGAGTGGGCGAATCACCGCCAAATACCGGAGCCCGGCGTTCAATGGATGCACCATCGTCGGGCGAGGAGGCGTCTGGAACAGGAGGTGGTAGCTGGTCCACTCTCCACGGATCTGTTGACGGCGGTCGGGGCGGTGATCCCAAGGGCTCTGAAGATCGATTCGAATGATGTGAGCTGTTTCTGTCCAGGTCACTAAGAGGTCGCGAAGCCGTCCGCGAGTTGCCTCGGCTGCCAAGAGTCCCATCCACACCCAAATCGGGTCCAGCTTGGCTGCCCATGACCGACATGTCGTTCAGTCGCTGCTCAACTTCTTGCATCTCTCTGCTGACACCTATGGGCGAGTCCACAATGATGCTGGCACGGCCTGACGATGATGACATGGCTTCGGCGAGCAAAGGTGAAAGCATTGCGGAGGGCGCAACAAGCTTGATTCTTTTTAATATGTCCACGATCTTGGGCGCGGCCCGCCTTGAAGCTTTTTGAAGTTCATCAAACTTGTCAGCATCAAATTGATCGACTTCGACAAAATCGTCAAAGTCCCATAATAGATCCTCTAATTCAGATCGGAACTGTGCAATTTCCTCTGACAAGCAAGTACATAGTTTAGCATTGATCCTCAATCCGGAAAACATGGGACAACTAGCACAATAAAGCCGGTTCAAAAATACTCACCATGTTCCTTCATTGCGTCCACGAAACTGCTCGCATATTCTTCATGGTTCTTGTTGCACAGCGGCTCAATCTTCTTCAATGCTCTCTCTCCCTCCTTTGCCAGCGCCTGCGCCGCCTTGCGCATTGGGGCCGCCGACGGCTCGTCGTCTGCGGCATCGGCATTTTCGACAGCGAGATTTGCCTTTTCGACAATCTCCCGAAACGGCGACAACACGAGCCTCTCGATCTCGTCTGCCATGTTGGTGAGTGGGAAGAGGTGAGGAAAGCCGAGAGGCGCGACCTCGGAACACTTTGTTTTCTGACTTGCTTCGCCGTCGGTTATTGTTGGCGGTGGTGGTGGTGGGGTCAAGGCGCGATATCTCTACGGGATACTATACGAGCCGGTGCTGCTGTAATCTCTCAAGGCGCCGGCGCTATAGTGCGGAGCCAAATCGGAGGGCGCGTGTAAGTCGTCGTCGTCGTCGCTCATGAAATCAAAACCCTCATCCCGAGTCATGCCTCTTTACACGTGTATTGCGCCTCTCTTGGAATGGAAAAGTGTATGGTAGACCAGGCAGAGGAAAGAAGACTGGCAAATCTTACAACGAGGGGGGGGAAAGCAAAGTAAGGAAAGAAGAGAGGCGAAAGGTGTGTGACCCAACAACAGACAAGAGACCCTAGAGTCCCCAACCTAGGTGCGTCACATACATACAACCCAGTCGGTCACTACCTTGACTTGCAGAGAGGCTGAAGAGTGCCCTGTAAAAGTGGTAGGAGTTGAACGAACAGCACCTGGGTGACCAAAAAGAGGAGAGCTCCCGTGAGGCGGCTGTCAGCCAGGCACCAGCCTCAGTCTTTGGTGGGTAATATCTTTTGGCAGATGTTGTGAAATGTGGACAAAAGAGAGCTGGTGCGACCATAGAGGACCCTCACATTTCCCTCCCGCAGTTGCGCGCCTTTATTACATCAGTGTGGAATGAAGAGAGGGAAAAGAAGAAGCTTCTCAAGTCAATTGGCGGCGATCAGGGTCGCACCCCGGATCAAGTTGACAAGGGACTTGAATGGTCGTTCCTAGCCCGTCGGTGCGGGTCCCTTCACACCATCTATCTCTTCCTCTCTTGGTAAATGCTTGCTTGCGCTGGGCACTTCCCGTCATTCCAACCCGCAGCACTTGATGAGAGCCCAAAGGGCAGTGCAGTCAGTCACTGGCTATCAATCCATTCATCCCACATCGATTGGCGAGGGGCTGCAGCCTGTAGGGTGTCAACGTCTGTGCCGCACAGCGCGTCGCCAAGCCCATCAATAGGACCACTTGGCTGAGTGGCTCTGCTGCAACCTTGTCTCGAGCTGTGCGGCAATATTAGGACCAACAAGAGACAAGGCTCACTCTCTTTTTTTTTTTTTTTTCGCCCTCCTCTCCCCATCCTCTCTCTCTCTACCTCCCGGGGTAAAGCTCATTCAGGATGCTGGGGGCGATGCCAATTGGGCAGGCAAGAAAATACAACATGATCGTTTCCGCTCGGCGAATCTCGTCTAACTAGTGCTATGTAGCCGAGGCGCCTTATTCCCCCTCTCATTGATTAGGCTACGCGCGCCTTTCATCCATATAACTATTGCGATTAAATTACCCCAGGTGCGGTCCCTGAACGAACCGTTCTACTGGTAGATTGCCATGATGAGCCCTTGCGTCGGACAACATTTGCTGACTGAACTTTAATTGATGAGTGGCTTTTGGAAAACAACGCGGGATGCGCTGACTAGATGTGTTACCTATGGCGAGACGAGGCATACATTTATTAATGGGTGAATGACTGGCCTTGGTTATCGTCATTTTGAAGAAAAAAACACCAACCTACTTGTTCGGCACCGAGGCTATTGTTCCTCTATTTCTACAATTAAATAGAGGGCCGCGTGGCCCACTCTTATGAGGACCAAAGTTATATCACTCAACAAACTCCAAGATGGGTATCTTATAGTATGAATTTATGGGCCGACGGAGGAGTCGGCAGTAACCCGTCCAAGTACGGTCTATTCGGCATCAACACCGTTGTGGGAGTGATTTCGGGCGGCAGAAAGCCACGCTCGCAAACCAGCCAACCCGAGACAGCATGGTCATTTCGTTGGAGAGCAGACGATGGAACAGTGTAACGTGTACGCTTTCGGTATCCGAAATTCGCTGGACATGGTGATCCTTTTGGGAGTACGTACAGCATCGGCCGGGCTCAAGAACGGAAGCTTGGTAGGCTTCTCTTACCCAAATGTAACCCAGCTATCGATAATATTCCTTGGATGGAAAGTAGCCTCTTTGATTATCAGTATTGCGTCGTCATCCGCTATATGAAATAGTATCTTATCCTTCCTGAGCGAAAGAGCAAAAATAATATTCGTCGTGGTGTTGCGCCTGGTTACACAAGGCACTTCTGGCGGGCTGTCTTTAAGCCACTGGGGCCACTAATAAGCTAATGTACAAAGGATGTATTAACAAGAGACTTGCCTTAGTTTCTCCAGCACCTAACCTTATAAACTGCTGGTAGGCCTGGTAAGTAATGGTTGGTCTCCACGAGTCAAGATTGTGGACCTTTGAGAGCAGTCTATCAGTAAAAGCGCTACAAGGATATCGGAGCAAATACCGCTCGTGAACTCCAAACATTTCTTCCAGATCAAGCACGTTGTCGCTTGATATGTGGGCCATTTGCACTTATCCAAGTCCCCAGCAGTAGTTTGGTACGTGGTACGTATGTAAATCATCCTGCCAAACCTTTGACCAGGCGAAAAGTTTTGCCCACGTGGGTGTGTCTCACACTGGACGCAACCAACCCCTCCATTACCATCCATTCCCCTGCCACGGGTCCCTGTCGCGGAACTTCGAGAAGCTTTTCCTTACATTAGCGAGAAGGGCGAAGCATCAAGGCTGTACACCACGCTGCTGAACCTCAGCCCCAGCCTCTACCTAGATGGGTTTCTTTAGACATTGCATCATGTTTGAACGCTCGTGACCCAGAATGCTACATTCTGCACGCGGACATGGAGTTTGCAAGGCTGAATCGCATAGAGTTTCATTTCCACACGACGTTGCGGATCCCAATTGTTTGGGCCCTGCACGCCAACCCTCGGGCTCGCTAAAATATTCCCTTTCCGCTCTTGGAGCTGCAGACTGGCCCATACGAGTGCAGTCAATTGGACCCAGTGATACTCTTTGCCAAGATGGACTTGATTTGCCCAAAGTCGGTGAGATTGTAGCATTTACCAGAGTAGAGACTTTTGTGACAGCTTGGCCCTTGAATTTGGAAGAAAATACACCTACCTGCCTGATATGGTACGTGCAGTCAAATGATAACCTCTATACAAGCCCCGAGTTTGTTCGAGATTCAAATCAACAAGCAATACTTTTCTATGAATGGCAATGCTGCAAAATTCGTGTATTTGTGCGACAATGGCAGCTAGTCGACTTGTTGTCATGATATTCGCTCTAGCCACAATATTGGCGCATCAAATCTTTGCGATAGGGGGTATCTACAGGAATATCAACCAGCCTAGACAATACTACGGATGCCCAGAGGGCAAACTGTTGAAAAACCAAGATTTGGATAAAATTACTCTATTTACAGTAGTAAAAATCTACCCCCCTTTGTCTTTCCCCGCCTTTTGGGATTTTTCAACAAAAAAGAAAAATAGAAAAACCAAAAAAAAAAAGAAG
>NW_006917093.1:202989-278183 GCF_000516985.1 Pestalotiopsis fici W106-1 | reverse complement strand
AAAATACAATCAATCTGGTCCAATGGCTATGAAAATCACTCATGACCAGGCGTCTGTCCTGTCCATCATGCAAAACTTCGTTCTCCTGTTGATCATGACTTGGAGGTTTATGCTCTCATTTGGAGCAAACGAGCATCTTGATTCTATAGTATCTAGGATTGGACTACGAATTACTCGAGGGAAATATGCAAGAGAAGCATTTTATCATACTTGATTCAAGTAAGTGAATTAAACATGTTACTGTTGTGGAACAATAATATCTCTGCCGATCGTGTCGCACTTGTCTTTGGCGTGCGATCGCTTGCTGGATTGTACGAGAAAATTTGCCGGCCAGCAAAAGTGCGAATAGAGATGACGAGCCTCGTACATTGGAGATTCACAGACTGCTCAAAGGTCTCCATGACACCGATGAGTGAAAGATGCAACAGTGAGTAGTATTATCATGAAGCGCCAAACTCGCGAGGTTGGCATTTTACTTTTTTATAAATGACAACTACCAAATAAGGAAATATTGTCTGCAAACTACGTAAATTTCTATATTCTGTGCCACTTGGTTTTTCGTGGCACTAATTCTAATGCGCTACCAATTCCAACAGCATTCACTCCTCTGATCGGTATGGGATTCATAACTTATACTTGTCTGATTATTCTCTTGGAGCAGTCTCGGAAGAAATGCATTCTTGCCCCTGATGAGTATGGAGCATCAGATCAGGAGAGATATTCAAATTCATATACATGAGCTTCGGAAGAGAATGGTTCCAGAAACATCGCTTACACTACAATATGGGCGGGATTTAGAGCCCTGTTTGTGAATGCCATATGTTATGCTTTCAAAACAATTTGGCTAGGCCTGTCGATATAAAGCATCACCTTGAGTTTTGACTTTTGGGAGACAGACACGGAAACTACACAAGTCTCGCATAGAAAGATGAATTCACACCCACATTACAGGGCTTTGGTGATTGTTCTACGCTGAAATGCTTTCCTTGTATCGCTTGGTTCTAATTGAAGCATGATGAAAGAAAAGGGAAATCAGCGCTCTCCTCCGGTCGTAGTCACTGACTACAGACATATTTGGACTCCAATCAACTTATTATGGCGCCTTCATAGTTTCCATGTTGCTGCTTCGAGAAGATTATACCTGAATGGCACATATTTTCCTGTTTCTAATTTTTCAAGTCCAAGCTCGTTTCTGCAATTGGTTCAGAAGTACAAAACTTGACAAGAAGACTCCAGGCAAAGAGTTGTTGCCTTCAAAGTCTTCCATGTAGAGACGGGCGAGCCGCTCACACAATTACGATACTAGACCTCGTTCCGCTTCCTCTCTGCCCAACAAACATGGAAATGGCCAACTCCTTCGCGGCATATTAGAATTTCGCAGCAAAAGAAACTGTTACAGGCTCATCATGTCCACGGAGGACATATGTTGTTACACTACTGTCAAGAAACTAGCATACGCGTTTACGTAAACCCTTGGTTGTAGATCAGTTGGGAACCCTCACGTGCCCAGTCAAAAAGTCCATCTCACCGCAGCAAGATCATCACCGATTATTACAAGACAATTCATAGAGCACTCGGTCGCTGTCATGTAAGAGGTTGTGCTCAGCATGACATGTTATCTGGCTTCACTTATTCCAAGCAAAGTCCGAACTCTTCTGGGCATTTTAGCAATAGATTCGGGCTCCTTGGAAGTCTGGCTCCTCTAGTCAACCAATGTAAGTTCCAGGAACCTTGAAAACTTATTATATAAATGGCACCTGGCCTGGGCGGAGGCTGCTGCTCATTTCTGCGGTCTTGTACAAAAGTATTCATTAGTGATGCAATTCTTGTCTTGTGACGTTTTGCATCATGTCAGCTTTTGGATAGAATCGGAAGAAGTCTGGGCAAGGTACTCTGTAAACGACAATGTTGGCGCTATCAACGGCCCCGGTAAATGGCACATGGCTTCTAGCCACTCGGGTAATGGCAAAAGTAGTTTCCCATCATACTGGCTCGAGCAACCATCTTGTTGCGAGTCATCTATTTGTAGAGCAACCAAACGGAAAAGAGCGTTTCGGAACAGGACATGACTCGATCACTTTTAGTATAGACGATGGAATTAAACTCAATGTGACACGTGCGAAACGCCGTCTGCTGCACGGCGGCGGGAAAATTATCCGATGATTCGGATCAAGATATCCAAAAAGAGAAGAATAAAATCTAGACTTATCAGGAGTTTCCATCGGACTCGGTATGCATTATTGCGAGCCAAAAAGCTGAGTTTGACGTTCCTTTTTGCGTCGGTGCTTGCACAAAAGCTTCTTGTGGAACGTGATTGGCGACGTCCTGATCTATAGTTTGCTCTAGGAAAGTATGATTTCACCGGTCTAGCGTGGGTTGCACGATTTCAGAACTGCCGGGGAAGAAAAAGGACTGCGTAGGAAGCCGCAGCAAATGAAGAAAAAGGGCTGTCGGGCCGGTGCACGTGAAATGAGAAACACGCAATTTGTTGTTTTCCTTAGCTGTCTCAAGTGCTGCAGGTAATAGTAGGCATTCATCTGCTGGTTGACAGCGGAGCTACGGAATATATCCGTAGCACAGTGGTAAGAAGAAAAAGCGTGGAGGGATGGCCCTGAATGCATGGATTGCACGCCCTGTGACAAACCATTTCAGGCAGTTGGGAATAAGGTCGCTCAAGTTAGGGTGGGAGCGGCTGTGCCTGATCGTTTCATCAGAGACTTGCGTGCTCGCTGGCTGTTCTGCTGCCTTTAAAATTGAGGGTGCCACTTGGCGCTATACATCCACGGTAGATCTCATACACAGTAGACCCATGGTAGAGTCCGTTGGTAAAAGGCACGGTGTTTTTGCTAACATTTGGCGTGTTTTCTTGAATACGAGCCCGTGCCCCTGCCCCATGGACGACGATCTTGTTTTCAACAATGAAGTGGTTTTCTAGAAGACTTGTTAGCTGAACCACCCTAGCAGCCTTGGTTAGCTGGCCAATGTGTCAGCATGGCGCAACATCCGAGGCCTTTTAGGGTTGGCCGGCAATCTCCCGCCCACGAACGGTTGCCGGACAAGACCGTTAGTATAGGTCTGATCAGATATATCAAGTAGTACTTTGGCGCACCATACACCAGCATATCATACCTTGATATTCACTTTATCCGAGGCTCCCTGTTTTGCCGTACACAGGACTACTTCATTTGCCGGTAGATATCTGCCTCGAATTGCCCAGTCAAGGCACGAGCCGTTTTTGACATGTGGGTATCGCCCAATGCGCGACAAATGGGAACCAAGAGCACATGCTGACTAGCAGCTGCTGTCCTACCACCGTTCCTGACGAAACCCCAGACTGACACGTGGGTAGATCGAGGTCCTGGACGACGATCTGAAATAGGCAAACTTGACGAGTGGATCCTGTACTGCTCGCTACCAAATCTTCGGTTTGTGACAAAAGGCAACTGATGACCGGCTGATTGAGCCCCGAGTTGGAAAATCGATGCTTGATTTATAGCTCTTTTTTTTTTTTTTTTTTCAATTTATTCTCCGATGAGAATCTCTGGTATTGCCTTGATTTCGATCGTGATTGAAGTTGAGGCTTTTTCATGTCGGTCATTGCGATTCTGGTGGATCTATCACAAGTACCCTACTCTCAGTACGGTACCATATACGGTGTCTGTTGGGGGCGGCGACGATATCTGAAGAAGATGACCAACAAAACCAGACCAGACCGTGCCTCAATGATGATGGAAACCAAAGAATTCTAACACAGGCTACCAGTCTAGTGTTGTTTGATGGTCAAGAGAGACAGCTGCACTTATTACGGTATGGCATCTGCTTTATCAGATCCCTGAAGATTCACTTCACACCGCTGAAGCACGCACCAGGCTCACCAAGCACTATTGCGATGCACTGATCGCAGGACATCCCTTGACAGTTAAAAGGAGATGACGGTTAGGTAGGGATTGATCGGTGGGTGACCTTGTATCCTGGCAATCTGGGCGCAGTGCAATGATTATCTCCCACTTTGACGATTCTGAGTGGAGCTCCAGTTCATGGGTGGTTCTAGGTTGACACCAGCTTGGTGATAGTCTCGGCACTCTTACCCAAGCTATTCCGTACACAGTGCGTTCTTCTTTCTTTGGTGGCAGCTAGATTCGTGAATTTTCATCGCACGTCAAGTCGGAAATGCTTTTTCAATATACTGCTCGCCTCCTTGGTACACAAGACGTCTATCAATAATACGGAGTCGTAGGCCAATATCGGTTATTGTGCCCGGCAAGGATTAAGGAAAACTGCTGCTCAGAAAAAAACACGTGGAAAATAGGACACAGGTAGGTAGGTGGCGTAGCATTGTTAATGCCTTGGATGCGAGTGTGTGTTGATCCCAGCAGGGGGGATGCTGTTACCGATGACAGTGCAGTCATTATTGCTCATGTGTGACGCTAATGAATCTGTGCTGCTTATTTGGATTAGATACTTGACGATTCGACGGCCTCACATGTCCCATCCCAAACTGGTGGAAGGAAATAAATTGAAGGATATACTCTGTAGAGGATTTGAATAAGATACCAACTGGACGAGTTGGCCGTGTAGCCGAACAAGTATTAGTTAAAAGCACAGTAGGTACAATGAGGTACTGGCTGGGAAGTGCTGGATTGAAGGCAGCGTGAGACGGTTGATGCGCACGTCCGTGTATTTCCGCCTGGTCCCGCCTACCTACAGCAATGTAGCTATTGACAATCATATTTCAACCTGGGATGTGTATGTTGCCCAAGACTCACTTGCATTCTTCGTAGTAACGGAGACCGGGCGGTCGGGCAAAAAGCACAGCCTGCTACATTAGACATAGGAGCTAACCGAGGAGAATTGTAGGGTACAACCAGATGGGCAACATTGAAACGACGGTGACCGCTGCTTCCGCGAGACTTTGGCTCCTAGCTGCATTGCAGTGCGTAACATGATGTAAGTAGGTTTAGTGGACAGCGAGGCTTCATTTGAGGACCACGACCTTGCAGCAGCACGATCCAGGCCGTTGTTTGTGTATGAGACGTTTCGGGCAATGTAAAAATAGAAACCTCAATCGCAATTGGCACAGGATAGCCTTGAGATAGTAGAGACGGAGGAAAAGAAGAAAACAAGAGACTCAGAAATTGGAATATAATTGACCCTTCTAGGTTAAATGTGCATAGGTATTCCGTAAAGACAGCAGTGAAATTGACGTATGGTACCTTTCAGTGGCCTTTCTTGCCGCTCGCACACCGAGTGCTTTCCCAGCGGTATCCGCGGATGAAACAATTCACATTCTTTATGCTTGACAAGAGATTAACAAGACGGAAAAGGACAGATTAAACAATCAACTCAATCCGCTTTGAGATAATTGGCATATACATTTTAGTTTACTAGTATGCAGCCAGACGATCGGGTGCCATGTTGTACCAGGTCAATTGGCAATGCCAATAGTGTCAATGCCACGCCGCAGCGTACCTAATAACCCCAAAATTCATTATTAGCCCTGCTGGGAGCCTTCTTCCACTGCTGCATTGCTCTAAACTGTGTTGGAAATTTACATTACTCACTGTGTAAATACATTTAGCGGTGACTTAATTCAATCGTATCCCGACGGCCGATCATTGATTATTCCACGTTTCTTCTGACAACCCACGCCCTGGTTACGTCTTTTTCTTACAGCACACCCCCCCAATCCCATCCCAATCCCCATCCTCATCCCGCGCATTCTGCTGCTTCTTGCTGCTCGAGCCTTACCGAGCAAGGCAGGCCGGGCGGAAGGCAGTGTCAGCGAATAAGACCGGGACCCCTTCTTTACCGTCCCTATCACAGTTGCGCCAGCCAGCTCCTTGTGAAGCGCCTGTCGTTGCACTCGCACCTGCACCCTCTGAGCACAGAGGCCAGTCCAGTCAAATACCTGCCGACCTACCAAGCCCACCTACTGGCGCGGCCGTACTTTACAGTTCAGCTGGAGTCCGCCAAGTGCTAGAGCTTGGTTTGCGACATCATCGGCGCATTCGGTCTGTCGGGTTCTATCTGGCTTTTCCCAATATATTTCCCATCTTCCAAGATCCCACTGTGGCTCTTGGTGGTTGTCCTTGAGTTTTAACAGTCCGACTATTTCACGGTGGTAGTGCTGCCTCACTGCTCCCGTCAGCAATTCGCTACAATCTGATCGCAACGACCACAAGCTAGATGCGCCTTGTGTTACTGTACCGCCAATACAGAGGGACAACATAGAAATTGCTCAATTGTTCCACAAAGAAAAAGAAACGGCTGTGGACTCGAAGGGAGAAGGGAAGGGGGAGGAAAAAGTCACCAGAAAGAGTTCAGTCGCAACCGACCTTGATCACACCGATATTTTGTCGACATTCCTAGCCTGCAACGCCTAGCCTCAACTTTGCACATCGTGAATGACACCTTTGAGCAAGAACAGCAGCTGCCTACCACCTACTACGTATCCGATCATACCAGAACGGCCTCAAAAAAAAAAACTGCACACCAGCTTGGTTACAAGCTACAGCAACTTTCAGCTGGTCTATCAACTGCGTTTTCTAACGGATCTAGCTTCCTCGCTCCCACACAATCCCGCACTTTAAACGATCGACCGTCTTTCACTAGCCAGGCCGGCCAAAAGCAGCATTGTGGGGACTACGTATGAGGTCGCTCCGAGCCACGCTGCTCAGTAGTACTGCCACCATCTCAACCGACCTCCCGAGCTTTCCCATCTATTCCGTCATCTGTTGAGCGAGCCTTGATACAGGCGCTTTCTGCTCCCACCCTCTACCAGCGCGACTGCCGAGCGAGCTGCCGTCGGCTCTGTAACATCTACTCCGGACCCGCCCACGAACCTACTCTTGACGGTTTGCGACTTTCCGCCCATGAACAAAGGATCCGATTTGAGTTGCCAGCCACATTCGCACTGCGGGGATTAGCCCGTCGACGCCGACTCTCCCGCCCGTTGTCGAACGTCTTGTCTGCCACTGCCGCTTTCAACTGTACGAGAAGCCTCCAGGAACAGCCATTTGGAAGCATTAGAGACGGGAAATGAGCTTGTAGCCAACGCGCCTGATATCGGATCCGGCGCATATACTGGCTTTCCTTTACTAAAGGCAGCTCGCGACGAGCTGCTCTACATTAGCGAAGATGGGATCATGCATGAGCACGAATAAGGAAGAGGAGGACCAGAAGAAGCGCAGCCAAGCAATAGACAGGGCACTTGATGAAGACTCCAAGAGGTTACGGCGAGAATGCAAAATACTCTTGCTTGGTGAGCATTCTCGAGCCTGAGACTGATGCTGACGAGGTTATGCTAACCCAAAGATGTTTGCAGGCTCCGGCGAGAGTGGGAAATCGACGATTGTAAAACAAATGAAGATCATTCATTTAAAAGGATATTCCGAGGAAGAGCTGCATGCCTATCGCGCCACCGTTTTTAAAAACCTGATTGAATGCGCCAAGGCCGTCATCAACGCAATGGATCAATTCGATATCGAACCGAGCAACCCTGCGAATCGAGAACATTGCAACTTTTTATTAAGTTACACAGTAGAATCGGGTCCCTCGGCGCATATCGACTTCAGGGTGGGCCAGGCGGTTCAGTCGATATGGAGCGATCCATGCATAGAGCGACTAATGGATCATCAGACCGAGTTCTATCTCATGGACTCGGCAGGATAGTAAGCCTTGCTCGATATATCTTGACATGGCGTCTTTGCTGCTAACAGAACCTTTTAGCTTCTTTGATGAGGTACAGAGACTATGCGCGCCGGATTATCTTCCAAATGAGATGGACGTGCTCCGAGCAAGAACAAAGACAACGGGTATCTATGAGACCCGCTTCCAGATGGGAGCTCTGAGCATTCAGTAAGTGGAGACCCGCAGAGCAGCAGAATGACCATGTCTGACTCTGGCTACAATAGCATGTTCGACGTTGGAGGCCAAAGGAGCGAACGTAAGAAGTGGATCCATTGTTTCGAGAATGTTACGTCGATCATCTTTTGTGTGGCCCTGAGCGAGTACGATCAAGTGCTGCTGGAAGAGAGCAGTCAGGTAAGGACATGAGATGCCCATGCGCAGGAGCAATGCTGACCAAATGTCCAGAACCGAATGATGGAGAGTCTCTTGCTGTTTGACTCTGTTGTCAATTCGAGGTGGTTTATGCGGACAAGCATCATCCTGTTCCTGAACAAGGTCGATATTTTCAAGGTCAAATTGCCTAGGTCACCCCTGGGCAACTATTTCCCAGACTATTCGGGAGGCAACGATGTCAACAAGGCTGCCAAATACCTGCTCTGGCGGTTCAACCAGGTCAATCGAGCACACCTTAATTTGTATCCTCAGTAAGCAGAGCATATTCCCTTTTCATCACAATCCGCGACGGCTGACGAGAACAAATTCTAGTTTGACGCAAGCAACTGATACGTCAAACATCCGCTTGGTGTTTGCTGCCGTCAAGGAGACAATCCTCAACAACGCCCTCAAGGATTCCGGCATCCTGTGATTACCCATCTTTCCTTTGTGTCTACTTAATATCTGGGGCGCTGGATTCTAACTATACGAAAGTCTATGACTTTCAGCATTGGGCAGGAGTTATTTTCTTTTTTTTGCTTTGCAGGGGTTGGGAATATTGTGGCAAGTCTCTATCCCTTTGGCATGGCGTTCCGGGGTCGGGGCGCGAACAATCCCTATAACGTTCTTACGACTAGAGACAGGGCACGCATCCAACGGGCTTGGTGATGGCGAGCCGAAACGAGGAGACATTGTTCTCACAAGGACACTGCTGGGGCAGGTCCTACGTCTCAAGAGACGTCCTACTGCTGTCTTGGACAGCGCAAATCATGTCCCAGGGGAAATCGAAGGACTGGCCAGCACCTCAAAGGAATGACGTGCTGAATGAATATTTGCCATATAGAGCCGCAAGGGTCTCACGAAAATCAGCTCGAGGTATAAAAGGCTGGACAGCGGGGGCGCGTAGTGAAGGAAACCACCCCCCCATATAACTATATTTTAATGAAACAACTGTACGATGAGGCAGTATTGAAGATTGAAAATAATTCGACTTTGCTGGGCCAAAAGATCATTGCGGCCAACCGCTACCTCTGTGTTTTGGCCACCATGCAATCATTACAGGTAATCAAGACTATCTACCGGCCAGCAGTCAACCAAGCCCAGCAGACTCGCCTCCAAGAAGCCAAGAAGGGGGAAAAGGACACGATGAAATGACACATATGTTATTTAAATCTGCCGGTTGGGGCGTGGGCAGTCACGACATGAGAATAACAAGGAGCAAATGAACAGTCTCGTTTGGCTGCGAGTTGCGCTTTAGTAGTACTGCCGAGCTGCATACATATGCATGATAGTGGAACAGTCAGGATGAGGGACACCTACATATTATGATAGTAGTAGTATAGCCATGTACTCTTCCGGCTGATCCGCACAACGAAGAAAACGGGGCAATGGGGTTCTTGATGACCCTGGTCACTGAACAGGAGACATTTGGTGTCGGTGTGTATAGGTAGGAATGGCAGTGGGGTTACACCCGTTCAGGTTTCTCAACATCGAATGTCCATGGGCCTTGTGACTTGTTGGTAGGACCTTGGCCAAGTCTCTACACATTTAAGTAGATCAAGAAAGTAAATATATGGCAGCATTTGTTGATTGCATCTTTAGTTGTTCATTCCCAAGGCATTCATCGGTTTATATCTGTCTCTATACTTGGATAAGGCAGACTTGGCAATATGCCAGCATCTTGGCAAATGCCGCGCCATGGGTGGATAACGACCTATTGTGTACCAAGTACATCCATCCAGCTGCCAGGTATGTAGGCAGAAATACGAGCTCAGATTTCCAGGGATGGCAAACGGTGGAAGGGGAAAGACATGAATGTCAGTATCCGACGTCGAGTGCATTTATGTAGATAATGTATGCAGCTTCATATGTACTGATGGCTGCTACATCAATCGAGACGTATATATATGGTTTAAAATATCTTCATTAGCTGGCTTACATCAATAAAAAGTAAATGCATCCGGTGCCATGCATTTTCCTTCTTCTCCTCCATACGTGGAGCAAATCGGTGCTGGAGCTGTATGTATGTTGCAAAGCCACCTGGATGTGTGTGTAACTTGACCCCCGCACTCCTCCTGCCACTCAAGCTGCCGCCCTCCACAGAGTACACTACATTGGTACATGCATTAGGAGGTGCGTCCATCCACTTGACGCAAAAGGAGACGGACGGGGGCCCAAGACGAAAGGAGACTCCATTGAAACGGAACGGAATGGAAGAATTTGAGTGGGCTTGATCGGCGGATGGGCATGATTCTACATAGATTCTAGTGTAGGGCAACAAAGAACGAGAAAGGAAGCTGAAGGAGCCCAGGCCGGTCTGCGACAATTCGAGCCAAGACGCAGGTGATGAGAGCAAACTCGCATTTTTGATTTGAATCCGAGGTACGGAGGGTGGTAAAGTTGAGACTTATGGAGATCAAATGGCTTCTGGGCAGCAATTGCGGTCGCAGAAACAACAGGATGGAGTCGGTCGATAGAAAAGTACCTAACCTTCCTACACGACCTCAAACTATGTGAGCTGCATGCATGCATTGAGTACCTCAATTCAAGTTACCTGCTATATTGCCTTACCTAGTTCTTGTGCTAAACACAACATTAGTAGGTTCGCTACATGCCGCCAAAAGTAGTTGGCCATCTTCCATGATATGCTTACATTGACATGCTTATTCCGCAATGCCGGTAAGTGTAGGTAGATATATTCCGTACATGCTTGACTCAGGTACCTGAAGCTTACCTGTGTAGATTTCAACGGGCAAGGTTGAGATTGATATCACCTGTCCAGGTAATCTGGGGTAAAGTAACCACAAGCACTTGCTCTGTCTGGGGTTTCACTCAATCACTCTAAAAAGAAAAGAGCAGGGAAAAAAGCAAATCCCCCGGAAGGAACCTGCAGCTGCAGTTGTCAAGTGCCTCTTTCCTTCGATTCGATACGTACTTGTTCTGTTGAGCTGTCGTCATTGTGCTTCTGGGCCGACAAGTAGTCAGCCCATTTGTCGACCGAGAACTGGTCTCATCCATCGACGAGCTTCTCAAGCGAGGTCCAGGGTTACTTTTCACACACTACTCGTCTCCTCTTATATACCCGAATTCCCGATTCCCTACTCAATTACATTTCCTCCCTTTTGCTCTCTCTTCAGAAGCTCACATACATCTTGTCTCGTCTCTTCCCCTTCCCTGAATTGCTCTCGAATTATCTCGATTCGCCTTTTGCTTTCTCTGGGGAATCAATTCGTGCTGCTGCCGGATCGTCAAGTCCGTGTGTGCTGCTACCCCGCGGTGATCGTCCGTTCCCGTAAGACAAGGAGCTCTCCTTGTCACTAGCACTGCAACCTCCCTAGAGCTCCCCTCTATGATCAGCAAACCCGGCCCCGCTTGCCCCTCTTTGCTCAGCTCTGCGCCGCAAAACATCGCGAACGAGGTTGACTAGATATTTCCTCTGGCATGTAAGTGCGCTCCCAGGCCAACATTCGCATGTAGTTTTTCATATAGTGAATCAAAGCCGGCCGTTCAAGTTTGCATCCTGCAAGCTGCGACATAGAACTGATTCCTTGGTTACAGTTTGCTTTCCTAGACTAGATCAACAGTAGACTCTCTACACCTTTCCACAGACGTACAGGCTAGAATCCACCTCGGCTCGTTAATAGCGGACTAGATCCCCGTTCAGTTCCACCATGGCCACCGAACAGCCTCAACGGGTTCCCCTGAGGGAGCGCAGGCCTTCGACGTCGGCTCCGATTGTAGATATTGTCGGTTCCGTCGGCCCTGAAGGAATATCTCGGCCGAAGCACAAGAGAACCTATACTGGCTTTGGTGCCAACGATGCTCAGAATGTGGAAGGTTAGTGGTAAACGTGCTATACTACACCTCACTCCAGCGTATAGACCATGTCAATCTGCCAGGTTGAGCCTTTGAATAGCAGGAACCCCCCACGGCACCAAGATAGAAACTTGCCATCGTGACACATTCTACTTGGCCATTACGGCTCTCCTGTCTGGAATCGCTAACCATTGTCTCTACTACAGCGTCCATCCCCGAACCTCAGCGAGAGGCTTGGACCAAGCATCAAGTACAGGGTTTCACAGACAAGGACGGGTTCGAGAAAGAGGTTGTCCGTCATGTTGAAACCACACTCGCTCGCAGCTTGTACAACTGTGACGAGGGCGCTGCCTATTCGGCTGCCGCACTAGCCTTCCGTGATCGCCTCATCACGAACTGGAACAAGACGCAGCAGCGTCAGACTTTTGCTGACAGCAAGCGTGTTTACTACCTCAGTCTCGAGTTCCTAATGGGTCGTGCCATGGACAATGCCATGTTGAATCTTGGCCTAAAGAATGTGGCAAAAGGTTAGTCCTTGTGCAACCCATTTAAACGGACATTGAACTCGGCTGATAATCATATCGCCAGATGGCATGCAGGATCTCGGTTTCCGTATCGAGGATATCATCGGACAGGAGCACGACGCTGCTCTTGGTAACGGCGGTCTCGGTCGCTTGGCTGCATGTTTCCTCGACAGTCTTGCATCCCTCGACTATCCCGCTTGGGGCTACGGTCTGCGATACAGATATGGTATCTTCAAGCAGGAAATCATCAATGGCTACCAAGTCGAGGTTCCAGACTATTGGTTGGACTTCAACCCATGGGAATTCCCCCGCCACGATGTCACAGTGGATGTGAGTTGGCTTTTACCTTTTTTGCGCATGTGAATCTCACCTTTGCAATCTAGATACAATTCTACGGCAATGTCCGCAAATCACAGGATGAAAATGGCAAGTCCGTCGCTCATTGGGAGGGAGGCGAGATCGTCACGGCCGTCGCCTACGATGTTCCGATTCCAGGCTATGCAACTCCATCCACCAACAATTTGCGGCTCTGGTCCAGCAAGGCTTCCAGTGGCGAGTTCGACTTTCAAAAATTCAACAATGGAGACTATGAGAGTTCGGTCGCCGACCAGCAGAGAGCCGAGACCATCAGCGCAGTCCTATACCCCAATGACAACCTCGAGCGGGGCAAGGAGTTGCGCCTCAAGCAGCAATACTTTTGGGTAGCAGCCTCTCTGCACGACATTGTACGCAGATTCAAAAAGTCAAAGCGCGCTTGGAAGGAATTTCCGGATCAGGTTGCTATCCAGCTAAATGATACGCACCCAACGTTGGCCATTGTTGAACTCCAGAGAATCTTGGTCGACAAGGAGAACCTCGAATGGGATGAGGCCTGGGAGATTGTCACGTCCACTGTTAGTATTTTTCCATCATATCGCAAAGATGAAAGAGGAAGGTGAAGAAGAAGGCTAACAAAATGAGTAGTTTGGCTACACAAACCACACCGTTCTTCCAGAAGCTCTGGAGAAATGGTCAGTTGGCTTGTTCCAACACCTACTCCCGCGCCATCTGCAAATCATTTATGACATTAATCTGTTCTTCCTCCAGAGCGTAGAGAAGAAATTCCCCAAAGATCACGACTTGCTTTCAAGAGTGTCCATCATTGAGGAGTCACAAGTCAAGATGGTTCGCATGGCATATCTTGCAATCATTGGATCACACAAGGTCAATGGTGTCGCTGAACTCCACTCTGATCTTATCCAAACAACCATTTTCCGAGACTTTGTCACCATCTTTGGCGCTGACAAGTTCACAAATGTAACAAATGGCATCACTCCGCGAAGATGGCTGCACCAAGCGAACCCAAGATTGTCAGAGTTGATTGCAAGCAAGACTGGCGGCTATGATTTCCTCAAGGACCTCACCCTTCTCAACCAGATTGAGCAGTACGCAGGAGACAAGGAATTCAGAAAAGAATGGGCCGAGATCAAGTACGCCAACAAGGTTCGCTTGGCAAAGTACATCAAGAGTACCCTGGACGTCACGGTCAACCCGGCAGCACTCTTTGATGTACAAGTCAAGAGAATCCACGAGTACAAGCGCCAACAACTCAACATCTTTGGCGTCATTCACCGCTACCTAGCACTAAAGGCCATGAGTCCGGAAGAGAGAAAGAAGCAGCTTCCACGTGTCTCCATATTTGGTGGAAAGGCAGCTCCCGGATACTGGATGGCAAAGCAGATCATTCACTTGATCAACAATGTCGGCGCCGTTGTCAACAATGACCCTGATATCGGTGACCAGCTCAAGGTCATCTTCCTGGAGGACTACAATGTCAGCAAGGCCGAGATGATTATTCCTGCCAACGATATCAGTGAACACATTTCAACTGCAGGTACAGAGGCCTCTGGCACCAGCAACATGAAGTTTGTTCTGAATGGTGGTCTCATCATTGGTACCTGCGATGGTGCAAATGTGAGCTTTTTCTTCTTCTTATTCTTTTCACCTGTGTATCTGTGTTTGTTTCATGGTCCATAATTGCTAATCGACTGAGCAGATTGAAATCACCCGCGAAGTTGGCCAGGAGAATATCTTCCTCTTTGGCACCTTGTCTGAGGATGTCGAGGATTTACGACACCAACACAACTATAGCAATCACTCGATAGACTCAAACCTTTCCAAGGTGTTTGAAGCAATCCAGAGCGGCAAGTTCGGTGAGCCCAATGACTTTGGTGCCATGATATCTGCCGTCCGCGACCATGGTGACTACTACTTGGTGTCGGACGATTTCGAGAGTTATCTTGATACCCAGAAGATGGTGGACACGGAGTATCGCAACCAGGATGAGTGGATTGCCAAGTGCATCCGCAGCGTCGCCAGAATGGGCTTCTTCAGCTCTGACAGATGCATCAATGAATACGCCGAGGGTATCTGGAACGTGGAACCACTGGTTGTCAAGAACTGATCGCATAAATCCAACGAATGGTTCAAACTATCTTCTTGAGAGGCATGAGATAGTCATTCGTTGGTCTGAGCTCTCTGGCCGACGAGCACAAAGGTTTTCTGGCACGACATGAGAAGAAATTGGCGCAGGCGTATTCTATCAAGCGACACGGGTACTTTATCTGGCGGTCTCAGTCATCAGATATTGAATAAATGATCACACCTATTTATTTTCCAGTCATTGTGGGTATTAACAGTGATGTGCTTCGTGATTGATTATCTGAGATGGAAAGATACTGATGCTCAATTGATGCAACGTGGTTGAAAGCCCACAGGCTGATTCGGCCATAATCAGTGGGACCACATATATACATCATATATTGCATCAGCGAATTCCTTGGCTGCTTCGGCCGGGAATGCGTGTCCCACATTGAATTGCCTTCGCTCATGCCGTCCGGTAAACATCTCGTCATGACTGGCCGAACCACCAGGCTTGAGGGGATCTTGAGACCCATCTAGTGTTATACACTGTAAGAAACCGTGTCAGTACTCTCGTAGATTATTCAATACAGGTCACGGTATGCTGGGGCCTGGCTTTGATTGATTTTGGGTCTTGGGGGACGATATGTCACGACTTTCAAATACAAAATCTTGTGCTCATCAAGTGGGAAGGAATATCCAAAACTCAATACTGAGAACTGTGCTTACCGGGACTGTGATCTTTGGCTTTTCTGCTAATTTCTTTTCAAGGGCTGCCAACTCGGGTAGGCCGGACTCGAGCCCAAAACAGAACCGATACGCGTGAATTACCACGTCGACAAAATCGAGATTGTCAAAAGCCGAGGCAGCGCGCGCAAACACGTCATCGCTGGGATGCCAGCCGGGCGACCACTGTTGCCAGAGAAGACGACACAGGTCCCGGCGGTGGTCTTGCAGGCATTGGCGTCCGCGTTCAGTTTGGAACTGGGACATGTGTTAGCCACGTGTAACAATTTGGATTTCTGGTGGGTTGGGTTGTGGTTCAGAAGTTTTTCTACTATCGGTAGTTCCGTCTCCCTTGGTTCAGGTAGGTTGACGATATCCTCTTTCACCACGCCATGATTCGCTGGTGTTGTGAGGGGATCTATACACAAAATTACTTACGAGGTGCTGATACCACATGATGCTCTCGAGAAAGGGCTTGGCTGGGCTCGCCTGGCCAGCCACGTCCACAATGTCGTACCCGGCATAGCTGACAAGCCCAGCAACACGTTCTGGCCACAGGGCAGCGACGACACACGAGGCCACACCGCCCCAGTCGAAGCCGGCAACGATGGGTTTCTTGTTGCTCTTGTTGTTGTGGTTGTCGTCGTCGCCCCCCTCCTTTTCGTCATTGTCGTCCGGGCTGCCCAAGACGACATCCATGAGCGCCAACAGATCCGTACCCAGCGCCGCCTGCTGTCCGGACCGCGGCGTCTCGGCGTCGCGGAAACGCGTGGGCCCAAAGCCTCGCAGGTACGGAACCAGGACGCGGGCGCCGCGGCGGGTCAGGAGCGGCACCACGTCGTCAAAGGCCGAGGGCGCGTAGGGGAAGCCGTGGGAAAGAATCACGGGCCAGCCGTCGGCGGGGCCGTGGTCGTGATATTTTATGAGGAGGGTGGGTGTTTGGGCTGTTTTGAGCTCGGCCATTTTCTCTTTCGTTTTACCCTATTCACTCACTTCTACCTGAACACGCGTGGTGTTTTGTTTTACCTCTCTATATCGGAGCGTAGAGATTGTACGTGGAATCAAAGGAAGTGCGCAATTGAAACTTTTGAAGTTTAAGAAATTTTACAATTGTGTTTACGGATTATAAGACCTATATGTACTTTCAGGCTCAATGAATTCTCCAAGAGCTGTCATTGGCAGACGGGGCCATATCTGTGGCTACCTAGGATTGTCTTTCATAGGGCGTATACAAGTATCCAATCATATGGGCTCTTGACCACTTGGGTGATTATGGCTTTATAGGGTGCGGATTGGCGTGGAATTGACGTCATGCCGATGTACTTATTATACATGTGTGTTTCTGCCCATCTAATCTTGGAGACTCGCTTCAGACGTGGGGTTGGGCAGTTTTGAGCTTGGCAATTCTCAAATTCAAGCTTTTGTGAATATACTTTCCGAAATGATCAAAGGTCGTCGTGGACCAGATTCCGCACTATAGCTTTTTTGATACTCGACAATGCAACTTTTGCGTCCAGTATAATCAAGGACCGAGTCTGAAGCAGTTACAAATCAATTGAACAAGGTACTCAAACAGTACGCGTCGAATCGCGTCCAATTATGCGCGAGAAGGAATCCCAGTGACTATGAGATAGGACAGGATAGGTTGCCGTGTATGGCATCCGTATTATAACCATACTACATAAAGGCTTGATATTGTTCTTCGCACCAATTCCAATATTTCTTTGCGAGTGTAGGGTCCAAAAGGTCCTTTCTCGCTTTTTCCACCTTTCCGAATGGGGACACTGACATTTTGTTAATCGCAAGGTTTGAGTAAAAGTAGATGGATTTTCGACATACCCCATTTATCCTTTTCGTCGATGGAAGGGTGCAGCCCCGCAAATAACTCGGTATATGCACCATTCCTCGGCTCGTGCGCAATGAGCTTCTATATGGTCGCAGTGTGTTAATCACACAACAACTCATCGCCAGTACAACATTTAAACAGAGGACTTACAAACATGGCGAGCTGCATCTTTGGCATGTTTCGCTGCAAGTTGGTGACAAAATTACCGGGATTGAGGGCCTGCCAAAGAGGAATTGATGGTTAGATGAATCATGGTATGAGGGTGTAAACTTTTGCTTTTCTTATTCAGGGAGAGCATGGGGACGCATACCAAGCTGCAAACGCCTGAATTTTGGGTCAGGCGGGCAAACTCGACGGCTTGCAGCACATTTCCAGCTTTACTTCGAGAATACTTGGACCAGATGCCCTCTTCCATGTGGTAATACATGTTGTCAAAGTTGATGGCTGGGTGGGGGGCACCATCTGCTGCGCTCGAGGATACCCAGACGACACGGACCGAGTGGGCCGGGCAAGACTGTGCAGTCTTTTCCAGCACGGGTTGCAACAAGCTGGTGAACATTTGATGGGCAATATTGTTTATGCCATACTGCAGCTCATGGCCCTGCCTTGTCGTGGACCCCTGAGGCGGGACCATGACGCCGGCGTTGTTCCACAAAACGTCGAGCCGCGTTTCCTTGGACAGAAACTCTTCGGCGGTGGCCTTGATGGTGGTCAGGTCGTCCAAGACCAAGTTCAAAAAGATGAGATCGCCCGTCGAGGAGGGATGCTTTTCTCGAATGGACTTGATGACTTGATCTGTCTTGGACTGAGAGCGGGCGGCCAAGTATACCTTGCCATTCTTGCCGTACAGAATCTCGGCGAGTTCGGATCCAATGCCGCCTGATGCGCCTGTAATTATAAAGACCTGGTTCCCGTCACTTGCGTTAGTTTTGTGAAATCCATAGCTGAGCGAGCGAGTGGTGTCGTTGAAGAAGAGGATAAATCAAGTTGTGAGTCCCGCCACAGGAACGCACCTTGTTTCGCTGGTCAGGAAGGTTCTTCTCCGTCAAGGGTGCCTTGTGAGGTAGGAACGTCGTCATTCTGACAGACATGATGATTGGTCTTGTTTCTTGTCGGAAAATGAAGGACTTGTTTACTATTCCAATCAGCGAGATGGAATACGATGTGCTCTTTCAGGCATAACAGAAAAGCAAGACGGAAGCAGGTCTTTATAACCAATAGGTCCTGCATTTCTTCATCACATCTCCAGACTTTGCATCTATGTTGTAGCTCTTTGTGCTATAGCTAGTATCTATCAGCTTGTGCCAAGACCGTAGTATACTTGCAACTTTACACAAACGACAAGATTGAATCATACCTAGTAAATTAGTCTCTTGCGGCCGATGACCCCGAAATCGTTGATTGCTTGCGGGGAATTGCGGCCGAAGACCCATAAATCACCCGTATCTATACTACAAAGGCTAAAATTAGTGGCAAGCCGTCAAGAGGAAGAAGGAAAGAAAATAACCTCGGCCAATGAACCAATACAAAACAGCGGCATAAAGTCCTCATTCATCAGCTTTATCGGTGCCTGGTACGACTTTTTTCTTTTCTTGTTGCGGCCGCCATCATCCGCAAGCTATTGTATGACATTGATCTTGCCGCATCTTGCCGCAACTGCCCCAGTGGTAAAAGCACATCTCTTATTCTAGGATAGTGAAAAAACTTGTATCAATACCATGTGCGAAATTTTCATGGAAATGTATCAGGCCAAGCCAAACCAAGGGGGCCACGCAGGGGGATCTCGTCTTTGATAGTCATTGTATCTTATCGTTGTTGTTACTAGTATCATCATTTCCCGGAATAAGAGCTCCAGTCGTATGGCAGTATGATAGCTCATTTCCTTATGGGCAAATGGTATTATAAGAGCGTTCTGCAATTTGTACATAATGCGAGGCTGCCTTCCACCGCGCACCTACTACCTGTAGGATGCGTCGAGTATGAGCTAGGCTCGCCTCATTCCAATCTTCCATTCCCTCCCTGCGGTACCACAGCAGAGTCGCCATCGTGCTGTAAAAGGCATCCAATGCTAGACTAGGAAATTGCCCCAGCTGTGGTGCATCTTCAGAAGAATTCAATGTATCGATCCAGCCGGTGCCAAACTTGGCAAAGGCCTCAGTGACACGTTTCAACAAGGATGAAGCCCATACCTGCCTTTGCAGTTCCTCGTTGGATTTTGCGCCCGGCGTACTGATGTAGCCTGGAATCTGACTCATCTTCTCAGGACACGAGAAGATATCCAGGATCAAAAACAAGGCAGAACCAGTGAGGCAGCGAGGGCCGAGAAGCAAGAGAGAATTGTCTGGATCCGTAACGGTGGAGGAAACTTCTGAATCAACAACAGATAGGAAGTTCATGAGTTGATCCGATAGCACGGAAAATACCTCGTTCTGTTGGGATTCGGGTGGCCCTGTCAACGATATGCATTGCATTGCGCGGCTGAGAAGCATAGCTGACTGACAGAGACGAGCAAAGGGTGATTGGCGGACTGATGGGTCGGTCGTGACCGACAGGTTGACAGCACGCATGGCATCGCCCCGATCCTATTGCACTATTTTAGTGGACATGGCAAAGACTTCTTTCCTTTCTAATTCCCCTCTTGGGATCACCTACCCAACCAGAATCATCCGACGGAAGTGTGCTGTTTTCAGACGGCTCGGGCATGGAGAATCGCCTCCTGCTGCCGATTGAAATGGCTCGATCCAAAATGTACATACCCCACCATATCCTTCTCCTTTCCTCTGCCTCTGACCACGTCGTCTAAAGTAGCCTACCGTTAATATCCGTGATGATCGAGGGGAGGGGGGGGAAAAGGCCTCGGGGAATGTGCTTACCACGCTGTGTACGATGTCTAGGGTAGAGCCTGCACCAGTAACACCGATGATATCGGCGTAGCGACTACAAGCGCCCACAGTCATCCAGGCGCCCGGGTAGATGGCATGGCTATACTCGTACAAGGCGACGAGCATCATGGCCTGCAAGCAGGTAAAGGAGCAACAGCCACGGGCCTCTAGGAGACTCAGAAACTGCTTGACCGCGACGTACACGGGGCTATTCGTGACGTCTTTGGGCAGCGTAACGAGGAGTTTCATGGCGAGGAAGAGCACAGCGAGCTCTGGCCCGCCATGACGCATGGGGATGCCGAGGTCGATTCTCTTCTTGGAGACGACCGGGAACCAGGTGTGGACCGTGTCAAAGTAGGCAGCGTAGACATCCATAATGGCATCACCCTGTGTCAGCAAGGCCAACACATCCTATTGGTCACGTCAGTTCAGAGACAACTAGAGCACCAAGGGAGCTCCGCTAAGAGGGCAAAGGATGGGAGACGACAACGCACGACGGGAATTTCGCCGGATATGCCCTTGATGGAGAAACCCGACCACTTGTAGCAGTCGATATCGAGAAACAAGGCAGCATGTGCACGACTGGCCCCCTCGTCGCGGCTGTACACGGCGCTCGGAGGCGTGTGTAAAGACGACGTGTTTTCAGATTGGTATAGACACTGGGAAGCATCGTCATTACTAGAGTTGACGCTCTGGGTGGCGGTGCGCGCAAACGCGGGTGGGGTGCCGTGACTGTTGTTGAGGCGGGACTCGAGCTCGTCCAGCCGGGACTGGAGAGCCTCGAGGTCGGCCGTGGTCGGGGCCACGACAGGAACGCTACTACTATAATCACACGAGCGCCCGGAGCGCTCGCAAAGGCCGCAGATGGGCTGTGACTTGTCGCATTTGCGCTTTTGTTGCTTGCATGGCCTGCATGCTTGTAGAGCTCGCGGAGCAGTTGACATACTAGAGTTGAAACGATGCTCAAGTGCAAATTCAGAGCAGCCGGGTCTTTGAAGAACTATTCATCGAGATTACGCTTTCCTAGTGGAGCTCAAGCTGGTCTGATTTGAGCTTTAATCGAGTGACGCACGGATTGATATTCTGTCTCTCAAGTTTACGACTTGGAGGCTTGTTTGGATGGCTCCGGTTAAAGCCCGGTAGCCTCCGTACATTTATATAACCTTACTAAACTAGAAATCTACGCAAACCTAGCGCTGCCTACTATGCGGACCGTGACGTTTTTGCAGATCGGATTTGTAATGGCCTGAATCACCTCAATGTACTGTATGTGAAGTGTTGCTGTCCATCTAGTCAGGGAGGCACATCTCAGATGTGAGAATGAACAGTCCAACATTTTGGGCATGGTGTATACAAACGAGGTCCATTTCTCATCTGGTTGACTATAACCGTGATTAGTGGACATTGCATTCTTGTCCATTTACCCATGAGCCATGACTTATCTACAAGCCTCGATTCGTAAATCGTCATGAGAAGAGCAATTCCCCTTCCCAGAATATTACTGTTCGCGTTGATTCATACTCGACATATGTAATAATGTGAAATGACACCACACATTTTGTCAAGCCTGAATTCCAAAAATATATGATACTGCATGTGAATTTCTTTCAATCACCACCTGAAATACTTATTAGATATAAATAAAGATGAGTGTCAGATGCGTGTGAGCAAATATTTATGCCAATCTCTGCTCCATTTTTCAATCGTGGCTACGACGAATTCACTCACGTGGACGTTTGAACTTGATCAAAGTAGCCATAAATTAAATATACACACTAGAAATTAATTTTAAGAATACTATGTGCCGGTGATTTCATTTCTTTGCATCGTAAAACCTGTCATCATCATTATTTCTTCGTTGCATTGGCCATATCCTGCCGGCAACATAACTGAGAACCATGAGAGCCGCCAATCCCGGCAGGATTAATTCCTATTCAGGTTGCCTCCTGATTCGACTCACAACGCCGGCGCCCTGAGTGGTGCTGTCGCCCTGGGAAGCCGGGCTCGGCGGCGCAGGACCGTCGGCCCAGACAATATTGTCAGTGCCCAGGACAAACTCCATGGTTCCGCCATTGGCAAAGACGTCGTCCCAGGTGACCCAGGTCTGGTTCCAGTCCTTGCCGTTCACCCTGAGGCTCTGTACATAGTAGGCGTCCTCGGAACCGCCCGTCGTGGTAATGTGCAGCTCCTTGCCGCCGCCGAGGTGGATGGTCAGGTCGTCAAACCAGGGCGAACCAATCAAAAAGGTAGTCTGCCCTGTAATTGGGTAGAGGCCCAGCATGACCCAGAGGATCCAGCTCTCCATGGCGCCGGCGTCGCTGTTGCCGGGCAAGCCCGTGGGCGTCGGCGCATAGTATCGCTTGGCGTACCAGCGGGTGTAGTAGACGGTCAGATCCTGGCGGCCGACGTAGTTGAAGAGGTACGGCGTCGTGAAGCTGGGCTCGTTGCCCGGGTTGAAGAAGCCTTGGGAGAACATGATCTCGAGTCGCGCGATAAAGGCGTCGGTGCCGCCGCACAGCGTCACTAGGTGCTCCAGGTCGTGGTGCGCGTTGAACGAATACTCGATTGGCAGCGCCTCGTAGTAGTAGTCGCCCCAGTAGCAGCCGCCGCACGAGATGGGGTCCTGATCGATAAAGTTGCCGTTGGTGTCAATGGGACCGAGGAATCCCGAAAAGTCCTGGTATGTCATGTCTGGGTTCCACTGGTTGCGCCAGTTGCGAGAGCGGTTCAGGTACTTGGCTGCCTCTTCCGTCTTGCCCAGACCCGACGCCACCTGGTACAACCCAAAGTCGTTGCCAGCGTACTCAATAGCCCGGGTGACGGAGCGGCCGTATCTGGTTGTAATGTATCCGAGGTTGATCCAATCCGGCAGAGCGCCACGTCCCTCCTTGGTAGACGAGCTCGTGTCCCTGGGATCATTGTTGTTGGGTGGCACCACCTCGGCATCTGTCATCATGGCCTCGAAGGCCAGATCCCAGTTGACGTTGCCGCGAACGCCCTTGACATATGCATCGGCAAGGACATTGTCGGCGTTTGAGCCGCCCTGGGTTGCACCATTGAAGAATGACGAGCGTGCGTCGGGCATGAAGCCATCATGGCGCCAAATGTCGATCAGAGAACGGAAAAACTCCTCGTAGGCCTCTGGCTGTATGATGTGGAATAGTGCTGTAGTGCAACGAAACTAGTAATTCTTAGCTACTTGGTGATATTTCTGCTTACTCACGAGGGAAACTTACCAGATCCCAAAGTGTAAAAGTGTCGTCATAGTATGGCTCCGTTGATGTCCATTTGGGATTCTCACCGGTCTTGTTGGTGGGGATTATGTTCATGTGGTACAAGGAGCTATACAAAAGTTGCAAGTTTGTCGTGTTGGAGGTATCAGTCGTGGTGACCTTGGACAAGACGGCATCATTCCAAGAGGCTCGAGCGTCCTGCTCCAACGATGAGACAGTGGCGTCGGTAGGCACTTCATCGTCGACGTTGCTGCACGCCTGAGCCGACGATATGAATGAAACTCCCACGCGCGAGGTAACTTTTTGCGAGTCAAAGGAAAATACAGCACCGACACGAGCTGTAGATGACACGCTATTGGTATCATCATAAGAGACGAGATCTGTCGAGTCAGCGGCTGTAGCAACAAAAGTTCTGTAATTCGTTGGTTGATCGAAGTAACCACAGAAGTAGACAGTCCATAGCGGAGATCGATTCCACCCCTGTGGTTTTGGTGAGTCATTACTTCATGGAGGTCCTTGTAGTATAAGGATGAGACTTACATTATCATATGAGCCTGAGCCTTCGTACCGTAGAGATGAGCCATCGGAGGAGGGCACTACTGTAATGTTTCCACCAAGATAATTCTGGCCCAGCCCCTGACCTCGAAACGAGGGCAACACGTGAGACACATCAACAATAATATTAGGGGTCGTAGTTGTAGCCGGGAACGTATAGTTGTACAATCCAGCTCGATTAGCTCCTGCAAGTTCTAGGACGACACCGCTGCCAGTGGTGACCTTGTAGTAGCCGACTCGGGTCACGTCTGTCTCGGCTCTAGTGTCGCTGTGATCAAGAAGCGGATTCACGACACCGCCGGCAACGGGCATCTGAGAAACGACTCCATATTTCGGTGCACCTCCAGTGCCGCTCTCATGCAGCATGGAGAAACCGGTAAAGTTGCCAGTCGCTTGATAGCCCGAATATGAATCCGAACCAGTATACAAGTCTGGGCCAAGCTTTACCAAGCCCAGGGGTAAAGTAACCCCGGGGAACGTATTGCCTCCATTTGTATCACCAGTCTAGGTCAAAGTGAGCAAGAATTTTACTTATAGTTACCAGAACTTGGTGACTTACATCTGGCCGCACGTAGTCTGCAAGGTCTTGCGCGGACACAAAAGACGCAGTGGCCAAAAGACTAATAGCTTTTGTAGTACGCATCATAAAACATTGGCTGGAATCCAGAACAAATGACAGTGTGCCATTTCAGAGAGAAGTGTGTAGAAGAGAAAACAATCAAACTCTAAATCTCGAATCTAGAAAGTAAGTTTCAAACATTAATAGAGGCCCATGTTTTTCTGATGTATAGTTGTACGATCTTATTGACTCCTTCAAAGCATCATGGCCTCTAGTTTTTGACCAAAGACACAGTCGAACCAGGCACGTGTTGACGGCTGCGGGTGCCAGTGAGTGGTGACCAGCAAAAACCGGCGTCGTGCTGGAGAATACGACCACGAGATGCGTAGCAGTATAGCGCACGAGCTATCACCGCTGTTGGTTTTCTAATGTAGGCAGACTTGTTCGTGACTATTCCAGGGGTTGGACCCAAAAACGTGCCAGCAGATCGTAACGTGACCAGGGTTCGGCGCAAATGAAATCAGATTTATTTGATTTGAGATTTTAGCGCGCAAATCAAATAAATTACCGATTCCTCCCCGATTTGTAAATAAATCCCGATAAGTCCTGATTTATAAATTAAATATAGATTCCTATTATAACCCCTTTTAAAAATATATAAGCTGCATATATATCGATTTATTTAAATTAATAAAAAAACCTTATAATGGCTATTTTTAGTAATTCGGTATAATTTGCAATTGCTTTTTATTATTTTAAACGCGTTTTTACGTATTCGTAACTAAATTTTATTATTTTATAATATGGCTAAATAGGTTTTTTAAGGGGAACCTAATTATTTAATTAGCTATTAATAATACGATAAGCTTTTTATTAGCTATTAATAAGCTAATAAAAATTTTTAAAATTGCCTTTATTTAATTATAGGTGTTATTGCAGCTAGATTTAATTAATTTATATTATAGCCTATTATAATTATAGAAAATTTATATATAGCATTAAATTAAAAACTCCGTTTATACGGATTGCGAATTATAACGATATTATAAGCGATAATAATAACGGCTATATAATAATTAACGGCCTATACGATATATTTTAAGGATTTTTTTAAAAAAAATAATAATATTATATTATTTAAATAGCCCAAAATCTATCGCTAAAATTATTTAGTATAAATAGTCGATTTTATTGCATTTATATTATATATTTTTTTATATATTAATTTTATAATATTTATATACGCTTTAATTTAGATTTAAATGGTAATTAGCGGAAAATTACTTTTCTTAATAGCTAATTCCTTTATTGCTATAATTATAAGCTAGCTTTTTATAGCCTTTATTCGTAGCGGCTTAGGTTTATAAATTTATTTTAATATAAAGTTATTTTTTTATATAAAAATAGGTAGTTGGCGTAATTATTTTTTTATTTTATAGTAATTAGCTATTTTCGCGGATATTAAGATTTTAGTTTTATATAACGCGGCCTTTAGTAATCTTTTTAAATTAGTGTTTAATAGGGATAAACGTCGGTTTATACCTACGTATTTGCTGCTTATAAAAGTGAATAGGCGCAGCGTTATCGAATTTTATAATAGTTATATAATAAAGTATATAGGCGATAGCTACAATAAGCGTAATATAATTATTAGCAAATATTATTTATATTACCGTTATTATAACGAAATAGGTATTATTAAGCTATATAACGGTAAAGCAACTACTAATTTATAGGATTATATTGCTTTAAAATACGGCAAAATAATAAATAATAATATTAATGCCAATAATTTACCGGCCGCTAAAGGCAGATTTAAGCGTAAATATAAAATTATTATTATATTTATATTAGAATAGCTATATAAAAAGGCAAAAACTAATATTATAGCTATTTGCCTTATATTAGCTATTAAGCAGCTTTAATAAAAAATCCTTAATTTAATTATTTTAGCTAAACTGCTATTAATTATAATTGCGTATTTAGCCTTTAAAAAGCTTTATTTATTTTTAAATTTAACGATTTCTAATTATTTAGCTATAAATCCCCGTATAATAGCGAAATAGCTAAAAAATCGGTTTAAAATATATTAAGCGCGGATTATCGATAATATATTTAAATATAATATCGGCAAAATCAGCTTTAATTTTAATTATTAAACCTTGCCTAATTAACGTTTATTGCTTAATATAATTGTGTATTATATAACGGATAATTATAATCGCAAAAATTAGCTTTTAATATTGCGTGAGGTTAATAGGAAATATATAAGCATTATATTAGTTTAAAAAGTGCTTAAAATAGCCGAATTATATAAAATCCCTAATTATAAAATCGGCTAATTTATGCTTAATAATATAATTAATAATAATATTATAATTAAATATTTAATAGCTTTATAATTAGGATTTCCTATTAATTAAAGGCTAATCTAATAAAAAAAAACCCTTAAGCGATTCTATTGCTTTAATTATATTTTTAATTTAATCGCTAAATCGATTTTTAGCGGTAAAGCTAAAGCTAATATTAAGCGTATAATTAATAATAATAGGTTCGCTGCTATAAATTACCGTATATAGCTTAAAGCCGGCCCGATCCGTAAAATTTACGAATTAGTAATTTATATTAAAAATAGCTTATAACGCCGTAAAAAGTTTTTTCGGATATATAAAGGTTTTTACGAAAATAAAGGCGTTAAAGAAATTAATTTTTTTATTAATAACGCAATCCTGCTTTTTATTAAAAATGCTACGCGATAAAATTTTGCGTATAATATATTATAAAAGGTGCTGCGTTTGCGCTAAATTTTCGATTTATAGGCCGTTAAATACAAGCTTATTAATAAGCTAATTATAGATAATTAGATAATTGCTATTTAACTAAAGGGATTATTAAAATTTATTAAAATCGTTATTTTTAAATTTAAAGGTAATAATATTAATATTAATAAAGTGTTATTTATATTATATTATATAATTAGTTAGATTCGAATCGCGTAGGTAGTTTTCGCGTTTAAGGCCGTGGTTAATAAAGGTTTTATATAGCTAGAAATAGCCTTTTAATTAAATAATTTATATAATAAACGAATATATAAATTGCTAGCTAAATATTAAAACGACAAAATTAATAAATTTAATATATAACGCTTACGCGTTATTAATATAGCCGAGGAATTAGATAATAATAACGGCTATAAGTTCCTATATTAATTATTATAGCGAAGATTTTTTATTGCTAAAAAATATTATAAATTGCTATAAAATGCTAAAATCTATTAAATCGCATATATATTAAATTTAGCCTTTAAAATAATATAAATTAAAAAATACGATATCGAGCCGTTATATATTAAGGATAATTTTCGCTTATTAATAAGCCGTTACGATTAAATTATTAATTTCGCTGCAAATACTCGCTTTATATTAAATTTATTAATATTATTAGTAAAAAAAAGCCGTAAATTTACTAAATTTAAATAATATTTATAATTATTTAAATTATATAATTTTAATAATAATAAGCCTTATTTAAATAAGGTTAATTAATATTTAGGCTAGCCCGCGATTTAGATTAATATATTATTATTATAATAATAATAGCATAAAAAAAACTTTTTTTAACTTTATTAGCTAACGCTAAATTTATATTTAATTCTTTTTATAAATAATAAAATTAAGCGCTTATTTAATAAAGCTAAGCTTAACGTAATTATATAGCGCTCGCGCTTTAAATCTTTTACGCTTAAATCGTTTATTTATATACGGCGCTAAGCGCGCGAATTCGGGGAGGACGGGATTAAAGAAATCGAATAAAAATAAATTATTATAATGCATTTATAATAAAGCGAATTATGCGTTTAATATTAATATATTTTATTTTGCTTTAGTTTTAAACGAAAACGCGTTAATTTAGGCGGGACCGGCTAATTTTCGGGAAAAGGGCTATATTATAGCCGTTAGCCCGATTTATAATGCTATAGCATAAAAATTCGATAAAAATATATTTTTAAAAAGATAATTAATTAATTTAATTATATAATTATAATTACGATAGCTATAGTAATAATTATAAATATTTAAAATATAAAAATTATAAAAATAAACGGTTCGGGAAATAATTATTAAAATCCCGGACTTCTAATTAATCCGGAACTTTCGGCCCGATTTAATTTATAAATCAAATATATAAATAAAGCGAATATCGTGATTTGCTTATATATACACAAATCAAATAAATGGAGGGGTCTGATTTGATTTATTTTATTTATGCCGACCCCTGAACGTGACTGGTCGATTTTGGTGGATCCGAGTATGCTGCACAATTGTCGAGCTGCAGACTTACAGAGCAACCAAACCAGAAAAGAAATCGTGAGAAGAGGGGAGAATTATAAACGAATGACGCGATCAAAAAGCGAATGGATGAGAGAAACGAGAGACTCTGATCATCACAAGGGAACTTGATGAGAGGCAGAGAAAAATAGACGGCCGTGTCAGCCGGTTGTATTATAAGTCGACGATATTGGCCCCCCCAAAAATGGATTCATTGGTACCTCGCAGTGCACATGGCCCCACAGGGGTTCGGCGAGATAAGTCTTAGAAGGGCAGGCCAGCGCCCAGAAGGAAGAAATAAAAATAAAAAAGACCAAATGGCGCAAATGACACTACAGATGCTAAGAGCCCGGCACGTCGGCAGCCGGCACACCTCATTTAACTTTAGTGCTGTACAATGGGGAGGAGCATCTCCGGAATAGGCACATTGATAGTTGAATCGGTCGTCTGTTATAATAATATATGTGGAGGAAAAGGAGTACATAGCTAGGGCGGCGGCTAAGGCGTCGACTCTGCGGGACGATGGTACCCCAATTGCCAATATAGGTACTCTGACCCCAGTCGCGAGTGGTATTAATGGCTGAGAACTATCGCCAAGATGAGAACGAAATAAGATCAATAATCACGGTGCTTCCTTTTTATCCGACCTGTTCACTCACACTGGACTAGTTTCCTTGCCTTGGCATTGAACCAAAATTCAGACAAATGTAGATCTTGGGACGGCATCAATTAGCCACAAGCAAGAAACTCGTCCAGGTATGAAATAAGAATCATTGGTGAATGACGGGTATACAGAGGACATACTCTAGATTCCGTTGGCTCGGGTTGAGCCGATCTCTTTCCGTGTGACAAGATGGAACTCCACAAGGCTTTCTTGGGTTCAATGTTTCCCCAGACAGCCATTTTGATGGGTACAATGCCCAGTACAAATGGTAGGCTCAAGCCCCGAGTTTGGAACCAAATTTGTAATACTCGGGGATTATATAAAGTAGCATTTGTCTAACGGTAATAGATTTCCCGAGAGATACCTTTCTATTATAGATTGCAAGGGTCTGCAGAGGGAAATTGGACTGGCAGCTTGAGAATTTCAACAAAAGCCATTCACAAGATAGAATCGAGCCCATGCAGGCGGGTGTGATTGAGGCAACGGACAGCGGCCGACTTGCCAGTACCGCTTAGGTTCAACGCAAGCTCTCAACCTAAATTTGGGGGCATCTTAATTGCACTTCTGCAACTTTGTCGGCTTTTCAGCAGGGGTCTGGAAAGGTGAAGACAAGGCTGAATGAGAAAATGAGGTCTTTTGAGAAAGCCGTTGTGTGCCGGTAGACTGTAGGAGAATGTCTCTCTCCGACGATGAATCATTTCATACAGCTCTATACAGCTTGGGAAATACTTGTACTATGACCAACCCAACTCAATCATCAGGTTCAAATATCAACAGCCTCTTTCGGGCATGTTATACCCATGTAAGGATATTTGCTATTGAAAAAGACAAACATATAACCTGAATGAGAACATGACAGTGGGCACGCGCTTGAAGGGTCAAGAAATGCGCTCACCAAATCATTCACAGACCCATTGCACACGCACACGGCAGGTGACGGCTTTGTACTTGTTGAGGTATTCCAAGCACTAGAGTGGGCCACGAGCCCGGGGCAGGTGGTGAGAGAAGTAGTGCCCCACTTCAGTCTGGGGATTCTAGCTAGCGCCATCTCTAGCAAAATACGTACCTGAATGGCCGGGCAAACGTGGTGCACCTCGCAGCGACTGCCAATCCCAAATTCGGCCCTGGCTTATCGATAAGTCCCTGGTTGCAATTGGCGGCCAAATTATTTTGACAGTCACGGTCGCAATCGCAACTGGGGCTCGTTACGACAATTTCAGAAACAATAATCCCTTCTTTTTTTCCCATGCTCGGATCTCCGATTGATCGCTCATTGCTCAGTGGATTCTAGATCTGACTCGACGCGAATGCGCTTCGGCTCTGCGACGCTTTTGGAAGCTCAAGCTCTCTCCATCCCACCATCATCGCCTGGTAAAATTCTGCCGGCATTATCGTGACCGCCCAGAGATTGACCAAACCATCAGTACGAGGGTACGGTACAAGGCGGCCTTTCGTCTTGACCACCTCTCACCATGGGCCGTCGGCCCAATCCCTTGATTCTGACTTACTTTGAGAGGGGCCCCAAGTTATCAGACAACAGCAACAGGTATCCTCACCGCTGCAAGGCCTGCGGTGAGGACTTTCCCAAGGGCCGAATCGACAGTTTGACAAACCACCTCACCAAGCGATGCCCCGCCATCTCCGAGGCCGAGAGGATCAACGCCTGTCTGCAATTGCACGGCATCAACGGCAGTCCGGCACGTCGCGCCCACACATCTGCTGTCGTTCAGTCCAATGCTGCCGCTTTGGTCGACTCGGTCGCCGCCGACAATGCCTTGGCACAGACAAACTGGACCGCGCTCGAGACACTTGCCGAGGTCTCACGACAGATCAACGAGTTCAGCGGCAAGCATGACGAGCACCTCCCGAGCCCGCAGCATCCACCACACGATGCTACTACCGCGTCTTTCAGCCACCCTCTCCTCGCTCTCACTTCTCACCCTTTTGAGTTGCAAGAGCAATTCACATTGGAGAACCCCCCCTTGAGCTATGACAATCGGTCTCAGCAGGAGCAACATCAACTGCAGCCGCAAGAGCTGCACGAACATGGCGACCTCGAACATGACCAAGAGATGACAGAGGAAAAGCTACGAAGCTTGTTGGAGTCTGCCGACCATGCTCTCGATTCTGGCGACCATGCGTTGGATACCAACCTGTCCATGGCCGCGGCTGCTGCCGCCCGGCTTAATCCCAACTATGTCGATCCCCGTATGCACCAACAACTGCAGCAAGTTCTCTCCCAAGGTCTCGAACATGACAGTGTTGAGACACCTACTTCCACAACCAATACCACGGGCGACACCGCTGCCGGTACTCCAGCAGTTGCAGACATTAATCACGGACATGTGGAAACATCAGAGGACATGATCCAGGCCGTCGTTCAGCACACAGAAGCCCTTGACTCCAACACGAACATGGACGTCGTAGAAGCCCACGTCACCACAGATGTAGTTGACGCAGATTTGCCAGGCACAGACGATATCGTAATGGCTCAGGCACCAGACGATAGACACTCACCTCTTGTCGCAGCTCCTATGAACGCTCCGATCAACAGCGCCCATGCCAGTGCACACGATCTTATTCCTTCATGGGGTGAGCTCACTTACATACCAAATAACATTCAGCCCCCCGCGACTGTCAGTGATCAAAGCCAACAATTGGCATATACACTCAACAAAGGTGGCTTCAGAATGGACACATTGAGTGCGAATGGTACTCGTGTTCGACACTCACGAGCCCGCTTCGACCCCACCAGAAGAAAGGAGGTGCAAGAAGTCAGACGCATCGGCGCATGCATTCGATGCCGCATCCTGCGCAAAGTCTGCTCCAAGGGCACGCCTTGTGATACATGCCGCAAAGTGCTCTCCCCTCGAGTGTGGCACACAGGCTGCACACGAACCAAGCTCGCGGAGCAGATTGAGCTGTATTCAGCTGGGGTACAAATTGTCGTCGCCCAAAAACGAGTCAACAAGTTGAAGGAAGACTATAACCTTGCCAACAATGGTCTCGTGGTTGAGGCCTCGCACTTTCACGAGACTGGTCATCACATCACCCTGGGAGTTCTCCAGAACGCCTCTCCGGCTGAGGCGCAAGAGTCTCATACCGATGGTGACAATGCACCTGTTCTTCCGATAATCATGATTGATAATACCCTAGAGGACATACCAGCCGAAGTTGAGAACTACATGCGCCGCATGCTTCCCGAATTCATCAGCCGAGAAACATCCTCACATGTCCGTGTAACGTTAGAGTACGCTCAGAAGGTTGCGCATGACACAAACGATGAGCTCTTGAGACGGTCTCTTGAGCTGTGGGGGCTGACCGAGATCATGGATCGTGAACGCCAATGGTCCTTCCAGAAGAAATCGAATGACAATGACTCTAGCAATGTCTGGCTCAAGGACGAGACATCCACAAACGATCATGACAATGAGGTCTTTACCACCTTCTGCACGCAGCTCACTGCAGGAGCTGAGCGCAAGGCCGCACAGACGAGCAAGAGTTTGCTTGTGGGCATTCAAAGAAATTTGCAAGATGGCAGATCAAAGCTTGGCTTCCCAATGTTTCTCACTGCAATGATTTTTCTCAATTGCGTTGAGAAGATGACATGGTCATTCAAGGCGTGGGATGGTGAGGCGTTGCGGTCACTATGGCCATTGGAGAAGCAACCAGATAATTACTATAATCAAGGCTATGGATTGTGTGAGCTCCTGAAAATGCTGCTCCACATTCGCCACATCTTGCCCAAGATCACCGATGGGCCCTCTGATCAACCCATCAGAGCCGACGAAGAGGATGAAGCGATCAAGAAGTATTATGAAGATCTCAACGTCACTCGTAAGTTCAACAATGAAACTCCACCTTTAAAAGATATGCTTACTGACATGGGTTACAGCCAACTTCCTGCGCGAACGTCGTGATAACTTTTCTTTCGATCAGTCCGACTCACGGTCATTAGAGTTCTTGTTCTGCTCGGCACTGTTGCAGCCTTAGGATGATGCAGAGTGGCCTGAATCGAATGACCAACCTACGAATGAACTCCAAGAGATGGCAGAATCTGCAAGAGAATTGGAGCTGGAACACGAGTCCCCGAATCAGCCTCCAACAATGCCAGATCTTACGGGAGAACCGGCTCGTAAGACCAAACCCCCAAGTGAAACGCCACCGGTGGAAATACCGATGGATCATCACGAATTCCTGAGACCAGATGATCAAGCTCTATGCGAACAACTCATGGAAGAAATCTTCACGGGGTCGGGCAATGCAGAAGCCCTAGAATCGACAAGCCCAAGTCGGAGCGATCCGCCCACAGAATTGAGCTCTGCAAGTTTCCCATTGCCTCCAGTCTCCATGTACCTCAGTCCGGAATTATTGCGACAAGTCAGAGGAGATATACAAACACAGCATGATGGTCATATTTAATATGTTATTGTAATAGATGGCTCAACCGAAAAGTTTATAGAAGGGGAAAAATGATAGGTGGATCCAAATAGGTGCCAGAACCACCATATACGGAATGGGTTCTAACAAAATTCCCCATGGATTCCGAAGGCTCATGAAATGGATTGCGAGAAAATGGATTTGTTCCTATAGGTTGATACCCAGGTGTCTTCAGGGGCGGCGTTCCAGAGGCTGCGTTTGTTGTTTTTTGCCCCCACTAGAGCGCAACTCGATTCACGAATGAACAATGTTACATGTCTAAATACTCGTTGATTGATACACTAAAATTGTGGCATCATTATTATCATTACGCTCTGAATCAACATGGCCCTGCATGCAATTATCGCATCAAGACCATGTAAGCTAGTTATATCTTCTTTTGCTTAATCATGATGTACATCAGAGATAATCAGGGCACTCTGAAACCATCCAGCTCCTCCCTCCAGTTCATTTGGCCGTCCCTCTTCTGATCGGTCTGGGCATGAGCGGGTGGTCTGGTAGGTGTTGCGCTTTCCTCTTCCCTTTCTTCCAACAGCTGGCCCCTAAGCTCACCGGCAATCACTGTGCACGATTTGACCTCTCCTTTCCAAATTCCCCTTTTACGTCTGCCGCTATTTGCTGATTCCGGGGTGTGAGGCTGAGTGAGGATATCTCGAGCAGGAGACTGGCTGAAAAGGGAGTTGACTGGTGGGTTTGACGGTAGAGCGCGCTCCGGGGATGGCGATGAAGCCTGCAAAGAGAGCGACGTCAGGTTTGCGTCTTGCTCTTGTCCGCTATTGGAAAGTCGCTTCACCCAACCCATTCGTTTCTGGGTATTGGAAAGGCCTGCCAAGGCAGCTTTTTGGTTGGGGCCATTAGATTGGCGTTTCTGGTGTCTTGAGTTATGACTGAGTCTACCCGCAAATATGCTCTGGAGTCTTGTGAGACTGTCAGAGAGCCTCTAGCCCGTCTGCGTGCGCTCCAGTCCACCAGGACCACCTTGACTCTGTTGACGACGAGGTTTCTTGAAGCATCCGAATTCGTTCTTTGACAGTTCGCGCAATTTCTTTAGCACATCGCGCATACCCGGCAGTTCATTCTGCAGTGAGGCTCTGGTGGCATCATCTGTACGACTGTCGAGCATGCTGTAAATCTCAGATTGTGTCTGACCTGCTCGTTCCGTGGTGTATTGTGTCAAGGTCTGAGCTACAAACTCTACGTCGAGTGTTGCCTGCATCAAGGCACCAATGTCATAGCGGCTCCGCTGTTTGAAAGCTTCAAGCAGCTCCCGCGAGGTGGCCTCAAGGAGAAAGGAAAGGACTTGGTGTGTCAGACTCGGCGCGGTTGTGGAAACCTGGGTATGGACAAGCACAAGAGACAAAAGTGCGTCGTAAATGTAGGGTCGAACTTGAGTTGGTCTAGGCACGTTGCCCCAGCTTGGATCAGACACGCCGGTGCGCACGATTTGGCGAATGTTTTGAACCGAAGGCCTCGTGTATGTCTGGAAGAGACGAGCGTCGATTTGTGACAGAGTATCCCGTATAGTTTTGGACTCATCAGTGAGCTTTACTGAAAACGCGTTTTCGAATTGAGTATTGAGGCCGGGGACAACCTTGTTACGGAGAGCTGCCAGATTGCTCAAGGTCAGAAGCATGCGCACATTCTAGTAGACGTTAGTTGAGGGCCCAATATGGAACCAAGATGTTAAACTTACGCGATCACCAGCATCAATGCCCCTGAGCCCAACATTGTAAGAGGCTCTGGCATCGATACCGTCTCTGGCGGGGGCCGTCAAGTCTGTTGTCCACTCGTCTTCCTCCGTTTTGACTGATCGCTCCGCATTCTCGACCATGCCACTCAATGCCTTATAGAGAGTGGTCACGTACTGGCTGCGAACCATTTGCAAGAGCTTCGTCGGTGGGGGTGGCACGATATCTGCAGCCCCCGGTTTGGCCACGGCTTCAGGCACATAGAGAATCTTTTGCATTCCACTGAGCAGGGCACCCTCGAAGCCTGAGAAAGTCGCAGGCATTCGCGTGACATCACCCATCTCTCGTGATCCTTGCCAGTCTTCAACAAACTTGATGTTTTCGGCGTCCTTGTTCCAAGCACCGCAAATGGCGTTTACACATCTCTCACGAGCTGCACCAACCATGGTCTTGAGTAGATCCAATTGTCGCGTATCACCTTGGCCAACAGGGCTCACGCCTGCCATCTCGGCCGCACCAGTGCCAACAAGTGAGAGCATTTTGGACAGGTAATGCACACCGCTTACAGAGTTTGAGTTTGGCGGCCAAAACGCAAACTTCTCGTACGATTCGCCGCGTTTCGGAGAGGGTGGAGGCAGGTTTTTGGCGTCAAAGTTGAATCGAGGATCCCTCAGCGCAGTCGGCGTGAGCGACGCCGACATTGGCGTGCCTGGAGAAGGCGGCAATGGCGAGAAGAGGAGTGAAATATCCTCCGGAGGAGCACCTGTAAAGAATTCGAGTACATGTTGTCGAATCATGTCGACGAGCTCGACGGTCCCCTTGCGTAGTTCCAGCGTATTCTGCTCAGAAAAGCGGTGATGCTCACGAGACTCGGCGTTGTAGCCCACGGGCAAGGACTTTTGCGTCTTCCCGTCAATGAAGCCTTCCACAGTCTGCCAAAACTCCAGAACCTCACCGAGGACCCCTTGAGGCGAAAGAAGCGTAGTCAAGAACGACAGCATCTTCTCCCAAAGCTCAGTAACATCCGCCGAATCAATACCGCTGGGTTTACCCTCGACTGACTGACGGCCCAGCGTTCTCAGATGTGCCGCTACGGTCTGCGGTGCAGGCTTGTCACCATTTGCCAGCCGCCTCCGCAAAACCTCAATCTCAACTTTTGCTCTATCTGACATGGACGAGATCTTTCCCTTTAGGTAATCGTACCGGCTAAGTAACCAAACCCAAATGGGATTGTCTTCGACGCCCAATTCGAGTAGCAAGCCGATGAGCTCCATGTGTTGATCCTGCGGGCGCCCAGCGAGATTCTCGGTCTTGGAAGCGGTGTGTGATGTGATGAGTCTTTTCCAAACGTCACGCTTGAAAGCCTGGATCTGATCGTCCACATCGTGCCACATTCTCGCGGCTAGGAGAATTTGATATGTCTGGCTTTCGCTAGGAGCAGTCGAGCCGAGATTCTGAACCAATTTTCGTGCATCGTCCGCGAACTTCCGAGCACGGGAGAACTCTTCGATCAATGTCTCATAGTCCTTGCGCTTGATGCTGTCTGCGACATTGGAGCTTGCCTCGATATAATCCTTGTAGCGTTCCAACGACGTTTGAACAGTTCGCAAGTTCTCCTCCTTCTCCCTGCCACCCAAGGCTGGCCCCCAGACATCCTCTGCCTTTGCAGACACGTCGAGGAGAGGGGTTTTAATTCCTGCCACGCCGTAGTCGCTCTCCTTGATGAGCGCATTCTTCTTTCTAGCATCGGTGCCGGGTGAAGCAGGAGTGACGGGGGTCAGAGGGTTGTTTCCAAGATTTGCACCGCTAATGCTGTTCCTGAAACTGCTCCTGCTGGCATGTCTGGAGTGGGCGCGAGCTCGTGAGGGGGGGGGCGGTTCTGCACCTCTGTACTTCATTTCCTTGTAGACATTATCAATGGTGGCTTTGGCCCTGACGAAACGCTCAAAGTTGGACTCCACCAAGACTTTCAGGGATGCAGATTTCTGGTCGATGGACTGGGACAGATTATCTAGACCGGCTTCGAGGGATCTTGTGTCGTCCAAGGAGTGCAGCTGGGATAGAAACAGAGACGGAGAGAAGTTGGTAGACGATAACAAGAACTTTGTGCGAAGTCGAGTGTCTTCCTTTATAGGTACACCAAACTGTATCAAAGATCTCACTACGCTGTCGCTGCCGCCCAATGGGTCCGGTTCGTCGCGACTGAGCAGACTGCTCACGGACTTGTCACCGCCCAAGACGCTCGATCTTGTGCTGACGGCACGTTCGAGGGCTTGGTAGCGGGACTTCCTGCGTTGAATCTTCTGCTTTTTAACCTCCTGTTCGCTGTCAGAAGCATCGCTCTTGTCCTTGTCGGATGGCCATTCTTGTGGAAACTCGGTCGACAGGCCGTAGAATTCGAGCACGTTGCGTTTGAAGTCGGTAGTGGCCATCGCTGCTCATAGGGGTTCAGGTACTGCGGAAACTAGCATGTTTGATGCCAGTCGACCATGGGCTGGCGTCGAAGGATACGAGGTTCCAAGGCGTAGATCCAACTCGTTCTCAAGAAATCCAATAAAGAGGAGTGAAGGTTCGGGATAGCTCGACTCGAAGGTGTTTGTATTGGGTGTTGATGCGACTAAAGCCAGACTTGAGACGTTGAGGGGACCCTGGTCGCTACAATAGGTACCTACCTACCTACTGTAGGTTAAGTGAGCTGTAGCTCAATCTCTAATCGCCGCAACGCGCTAAATCTGCTTCCCGTCTAGCGGAGTCCATACATTTTCAAGCAGCGCTTTGGACAGGGGAGGACTGGGCTGCGTCAGTTCCAGGTTGTCAATTACTTCTGTGGCAGCCGCAGAGTTGGCTCGCGTCGGTTCGGCAACCCAACATCCGTAAAAATGCAATCGGGATAATATCAAGGGCCGCCCTTATGGGAAAGACATGACCATTAACACCAAGACTTATTTTATATCTCAACACGAGACAAAAGCTGGTCATAATATGACAGCTCCATTAGTTTTGTTTATTAGAGACCAATTCACCCTCAAGCACCAATCTGCATGAGCATATAATGAATGATTCCGTACGACCTAGTGGAATGCAGTGCTCGTTAAGTACATATCGTGCAAACCAGCATTGCCCGCTAATGTTCCTAGCTTGCTAGTTCCACTGCCGCGCTTTTCACCCGAGCACACCCGCTATCAGATCTTCGCTTGTTTATCGGTGCATGTGCTTTTGAAACCGACCCGATAATCCCTCGAAAGCTTTTTGTTATTCATACGTCGACCTCAAAAACACCAGCATCCTCCCTCGACCATCCAGGAGCTGAGCTGTGCATATCGCCCCAAAATCTCACATCATGTTGACCCTCCGAGCAATTTCGGCCCCTGCGCGCCGCCAATGCTTCCGCGCAGCTCCCCGTGTTGGCGCAACTCTTTCCCAGGCAAGCTACCACAATGCTTGGTCGCATCAACAAGGACTAACACAGTCTGCAGAGGTTCTACTCCGAGAGGGTCGCCAAGTTCACAGGCCAAAAGGATGCCAGTGTACGTGAAAATCCGTTACAACGCATGCCAGACCATCCCGCCGCGATCGATCTCGAGACGTAAATCACTCAGCTCGAAAGTCAACAAGATCGGATGGGGATGCGTCTGAGCATTGCAACAAACACCACGGCACTCGCCATTCAACACGTCGCAGGATGCTGATGCTGTGCATAGGGAAACTACCCCGTCTCCCTCATTGAGGGTGATGGTATTGGACCGGAGATTTCGCAAGCCGTGAAGGACATTTTCGCTGCCGCCAAGGTTAGTGGAAAGAACCATTGCCATTAGACATTCAAAGCGCTGTACTAATCTACTTCCTAGGCTCCCGTTTCTTGGGAACCCGTCGATGTTACCCCCGTCCTTGTCGATGGCAAGCAGACCATTCCTTCAGAGACCATTGAAAGCATCCAAAGAAACAAGGTTGCCCTGAAGGGTCCTCTTGCTGTAGGTCTTGTGTTCAGGAGACAAGAGCGAAAAGCCAAACAAGGGTAGAACTAACACTCTTCTCCAGACTCCTGTTGGCAAGGGTCACGTCTCTCTCAACCTCACCCTGCGACGAACCTTTAACCTCTTTGCCAACCTGCGTCCCTGCCGATCCGTTGCAGGCTACAAGACCCCCTACGACAACGTCGACACCGTCCTGATCCGAGAGAACACCGAGGGTGAATACTCGGGCATTGAGCACGTCGTTGTCGATGGTGTCGTTCAGAGCATCAAGCTCATCACCCGCGAGGCCAGTGAGCGCGTCCTGCGATTCGCCTTCCAGCACGCCCAAGAGATTGGCCGCAACAAGGTCCGCGTTGTCCACAAGGCTACCATTATGAAGATGTCCGATGGTCTGTTCCTCAAGATTGGCCAGGAGATTGCCAAGGAGTTCCCTGGCATCGAGTTCGAGTCCGAGCTGCTCGACAACACCTGCTTGAAGATGGTTACCGACCCCCTTCCCTACAACGACAAGGTTCTCGTCATGCCTAACCTGTACGGTGACATTCTCTCCGACATGTGCGCCGGTCTCATCGGTGGTCTGGGTCTTACCCCCTCGGGTAACATTGGTGACGAGTGCTCCATCTTCGAGGCTGTCCACGGTTCCGCTCCCGACATTGCTGGCCAGGGCAAGGCCAACCCCACTGCCCTGCTGCTCAGCTCCATGATGATGTTGAGACACATGGGTCTTAGCGAGTACGCCGACAGAATCGAGAAGGCCACCTTCTCTACCCTGGCCGAAGGAAAGGCCTTGACTGGTGATCTGGGCGGCAAGGCCAGCACATCCGATTACGCAGGCGCTATCATTTCCAAGTTGTAGATACCACATGATCCTCTATAATATTTTCCCCTGTAAAGTTGGGCTGGTCAGGATGTAGACTGTACAACAAGAAATTGAGACGACTTTTGCATGATTCATTTGCATTTCAAATCATGCGGCCATTGTTTGCTTGGGAAAATAGCCTGGGACTGGATATGAGAAACAAACACCGTATATTACTGGTTATACGTAAGGGGAGTTCCCGAAATCGATACAACGATTGCTAAGCTAGCAAATACAGGAATGCTATGCTCTTAATGACATTGCTCCGGGAAGTGACACATCATGGGGCTGATATCCAAGTAACGTTTTAACTTGGAAATTGCTTCTTACTGCTTATGCCATGTTCCTTTCCGTGAAAAGAAACGCTGCAAGTATTACAAGACCCAAAGCGCAAACCGACATGCACAATCCACGTTCCTGGCCAATTTTTGAGTTGCAGTCCACATACTATTTTGAGCCAAATCACATTGCGCTTCGAGCAGTGAACCTGTCCTATATCTACCGCACATTTCATGAGAAGATGCATTTGAAGGTGCGCTTAATCATCATCTACACATGCGCACGAGCATTATATTCAGACGTGGTGGACCAAAGTTTGACAGCGTGTGTACCTACGTGGTGAGCAAGAAGTACAAAACCAAAGAACCCAAAGACATGCGACAGGTACCACAATGGCATGGCCAAAATGAAGTTGACGATCGGTATACACGTCAAAGAGCATCGAGAACATCATACCAGCATTCAGCAGGCGTTGTCAAGATCTCATGGATTGCAGCCGTGATGTGACCCCCACACTCCGAGCTCGATGCTATGTTACAATGTAAGCCATTTGACTATTGACAAGCGCATGGCAGTAGCCTTCATTTGATGCAGCATCCTCTGCCGCCCTGGCTATTCATATCGTTGCCAAATATGCGTAAAGCACGTTGAACATCATGTACGCGCACTATAAAGTACCTACATACAGTTCCACCCCCTCGTGCCTCTGAAGGTTACCTATCTACTTGTTGTGGTACATTCCGTACGGCATGGTTCTACAGACTTCCTCGGTACCTTTGTCCTGTATGTAGATCCAGTAATTCAGCACAGGTTTGGTAATTGTCATGTGGAGCACTTGGGATCTGTCGTGACGAGACTTGATTCTCAGGTTCTACTCGGTCAGTCTTTAGGGCTGATTGTAGGACTCTAAGCACCCTTCCTCGTTGCGCGGACTTTCAGGCTTTTAGGGCTGTCGTTTCCTCAGCTTTTTCTGAGCTGACTCCATCACTTAGCCAACGCTGTGCTGCCGTGTTGCATTGCATTGCACTGCAGACTGTGTGTACATAGTAATGCAGTGTTGCTGGGCCTGCTTCAAGTGCCGCCGCCTATCATCTCTGCATTGAGTCTCGGTTGAGCCGTGCCCTCTTTCCCCACGGGCTCCATATGTGGCGGATATAAGCACTGCATTGCACCGACCGAGGCGCAAAGCTAGGGCGCGCAAACCCAGTGGGTATTCTATTCATTCCATTCCGTATTGGTAGGGAGAATGGCATAGCATCTCTTGCACATCGAGATGGTAAGCGGGATCGGCTCCGACAGGCCAACGTGTGGGAAAACACATTGTCCCAGGTTCCACGCCCCAGGTTGGGTCCCACGATAAGCGGCGCACTTTTCGTCATAGTGGCCATCATGAGGGACAATTAGGTACCAGGCAAAAAGATCCAGAAAGGGTTGGTCAGCCTACAGAGCATGAGGACATGGGGAGAGAAAGAAGAAAATAAAGTCCGAGAAATTGCCCTATTTACGATGTTTCCTTTCTATTAGTGATGCTCGTAGCAGCAAACGACTAACAGTACTACTGATTAGGTCGGTCGGCTCGCCGTCGAATGCAACTCCGGCCGCGAAACGCGCGAGCCCATTCATTTGGTGCGCCGGCACGGAGGATCGGAAAGAGTGCAGGTGACAAATGGGGGTTGTCATTTCCCTAAACAGCCAATCACGGTCGAGCACAACCATCCCTTTAGGAAAGCCCTTCCCAAAAAGCAAGCTGCCGGGTTTTAGGATCGCCAAGCACCTCTCGCAGCAGCACAGTTTGCTTGCGTATGCACACATCGGAATAGTTCTAGAAGCTAGTTTCAAGGCTGCCGTTGGTTCCTTCATGCTACACACCAAATAATAACAGCTAAGATGATGTACACTGCCCTAGGTACATGTGTTCACCGACCTCTCAAGTCACCAAGTATTTTCATCTCACCAGTGTATATCTGATTGAAGCGCTCTCTCCCTCTGGCCGACGTGATATGTACGGATGCATATAGGTACCCGCAATCACTGTTCGAGATACAAAGGCCACATCTCTCCTGTCTCTCTCTACCCGTATCTATTCAAGTACCTAGGTGGTTCTCGATTTGTCCCACAAAGCACACGATCTCCATCCCAAAGCAGAGCTGGGGATGCAGCACGCTGCACGCAAAGGCCAAGTTCGTAAACACAAAAGAAAACCCACGAATTACCCTACACTAGTACTGTGTGGAAGATGCTTGTTCGTAATGCTAGTTGGGTAGTCCCGCCGCCGGTGCATCTGATCCAGGTTGGGTAGGATGAAGGAGCTCATTCCATTGGTACAAGTGCTCAAAACTCTCGGTGTTTTCCTTTCTGGCTGTATGACGAGACGCGGGATACTCCACAATAAGATACAACGTTAAAATCACGCACCGATCTGACCAATACTGGAGAATTCGGGGTCCTCATCTGGGGCTACGGGTCTGGTCAGCGAGCTGGGAAATTTCCCTATATAATCCAGATTGTCCCTATCACTAATCTCATTCTTTCTGGTCTTCACTCGTCTACCGATCTTCCTCACTATCACTTTGAATTCAAGAGCTGCCGTCTTCGACTTTTACCAAATTTCATAACTCTACACAACTTCAATCGACTCATTTGAAAGTCAAAACAACAACACCACCATTCAAGATGCCTTCTCAAGATATCAAGTCTGTCCTTGACACCAAGCCCGTCCAGTTCACCCTCAAGACTGGTGGAGGCAAGTGGAAGTGCACTCTCCACAGCGACCGCCACGCATAGTAAGTCACTACCATTACGAACTCATCAGAAAGTCTTCAGAACCAGTTTATCTGACATTTACGACAGCGACAAGCACCGCACTGCCAACCCTGGCATTACTCGGACCGACTCGGACATGTCTACCTCGTCCAGCAAGACGACCTCATCGGCCGGGTCTGTCTCCTCCAGCCACTAAGCACATTGTTCAAAGCAAAAATGCTCTTAGAACGTCTGCATCTGCGTCTCTCCAGCTACAATATTCTCTGCCTTCCATCACGGACAATCAAGCTGGCCCGTTCTCACAAAGTGGACTGGATCCAGCTAAGAGTTCACTACTCTAGAACTCGCGCAATACCGACATAGGCCGACGCTTGTCGCAAAAGCTTGTCCTTGCGGTTGGTGGAGACGCCGACTAGGGGCCGTTCGCCAATGGGCGCCCCTCGAGTGTCCCATTGTCCTCTTATATCTGCATTTTTTTTTTTTATCTATTAGTGGAGTTGGAAAATTATTCCCCATTTTGCGGTTTTCGGTACACTATCCTAGGATACGGATAGCCCGGTGGCGTTGGTTGCACGATTTCTCGCACCGCGAATACCTGCCTCAGTGGTGCTAGGATCTTCAGCAGTTATTTTTATTTGCTCCTTATCCCCAGGACCCTCCAACTTAATCTTGGTATGGTTCTACCTATTATCCTCTTTCTCTGGTCTTGGCAGGACCTGTATATAGATAGTGACGAACGAATGAGAAAGAAGATTATCCCACACCCTGACAGCACAAAAACTCTTGGCACTGACTAAGTGGAAACCGTAAAAGAAGAACCGAACGTTTTAGAAAACCTGGAGATTTCGAGATGGAATCCGGGAGGAATTTCTCTTTCCCCACGAAAAAAAGTAGGGGTTGGCAACGAAAGTGATGGGCCCCAAGGGGCAACACACAACTCTCCGAGCCAGAAGCGGACTCGCTCACGACTCATGCACCACTTTCTTTGTAGTGCGCTACTTTGGCGTTGCCTGACGATTCAAAACGATACGACGAGGAATGTACAGCTCCACAGCGGAGCCGGTCAGCCATGTTCTTCCCAGCTTTCCGCGTCATTTCAGATTACCCAACACTGCACTGGACTGGACGCCTTCGGGGTTATTAACCCAGGACAGTAGTGTACGTACGGCGAGCACGGCGAAGGGGTTTTGGGTGGGCAACATTGGCGCGCTGCTCGCTCTGCTTGCTCACCTTGGCTCTTTTCCTTAACGCCATGTACACTGTTATTGTTTTTTTCTCTCTCTTTGATCCGCTTGCCGAGGCCCGTGATTAGTGTTCTATATACAGAGTAGCTTCGTATCTGTGTACCTATTCTAGCGAGCACAAGCTAAAGTATATTTGATAGCTACGGTGTTGAAACAAAAGGCGGAATTTTCAGTGTCGCCTCTCGAGTGGATATTGCCGACGATACTACCATTTCAGCTCCTTGGGATATCGTGACTTTTCTGTACTGGGTACCAAGGTTCGCTGAGCCCATTCATGGAAGATCAGTCTCATCGATGAGGCTGCAAGTGAGACAAGGTCTCGCGCGCGTAGATGGGCAGTCTTTCGCCTTGTCCCGGTTTGACATGGGTTGCGTCTCCTCTACATGGACGGACAAGAGTTTCACCCCGATACGCCACTGGGTGAGGTTTTTTTTTTCTCCTACTCTTTGACGGCAATCTAAAGGTGAACATGAAGATACAAGATGTGGTAGGTAGGTAGTAGTAGGGGGGAAAGGACCGAACGATTTGGATGTGTGGGTATCAGCACCTAAAATGTAGTTTCCCAGGTTGTGTGAATCTGTACACTGATACGCTAGAATTAGTACGAGCTGGTGTTTCTGTCACTTGTAGTATATGGTAAATAACAGTCCATGAGTCTATCAACACTACCTTATTTTCGTATGTCGTCTTCTTGAGGTATTTGACCTTTCTAACTTTTGTAGGTTGAACGTTGGAGAGTAAAGGCTTGGCATGGTTGCCGTAACATTGAACCAATCATTTGACGCGTATAGTAGGCGCAAGTCTTTGAAGGCATTATACAACATGAAAGCAATTTGAGGTTCACAAGTTGATAAACTGGACAATACAAGCTTGAAGATTGCGCTTTCTTCTGCTGATATTTACGGTTGCCCAGAGGGCAAATTGTTGAAAAACACCGATTTGCGCAGCGAATAGCTAAAGTCATCTTATTAATGATTTTAAGAAAAATGCCAAAGGAAGAAAATAAGAGAGAAAAAAAAAAAAACAAGAAGAGAAAATAGTGTTTTTCAACAATTTGCCCTCTGGTGCTCTATACATTAAATATCATGGCACTTCTATTATCATTCATCCTTTGTTTTTGTCTTTTCGCTCAGACACGGACGGGCTGGCTTTGGTTATTATATTACTACATTGGATACCTCTAAATAATGAGATGACAGAATTAGGAGAGGTTTCAGCTTGGTGTGTTGTAGTATATGATCATCATTTGTGCGTAAGTTCAAATATCAGACAATGAACCAAGACCTACAGTAGAGGCAACTGCCACAAAACAATGTACGCTGGCCAAGGCCCTCGAGAGAAAGTTGGTTGTTGGTGCTTGCAGGTTGCGGGGCCAATATGTGTGTCGTTATCGCGGTTGGTGAGATAAGAGAAGGCAGGCATATTACCTATCATGACTGCTGTCACTCATCGAAAACCACCGATGCGCCGAAATCTAAGGTTCGAGGCTTACACACACTGCAGCTGAGGCTCGTAGCAGGACTTTGTAGAAGGTTATGTCACCACATACCTTTCTGGCCATTAGCTACTAGTAGGTTTGGCAGTAACTAAGAACTAAGGGGCAGAAAGGGACGTAATGGCGGCTTGGTTAATGCCTTGCAGTGCGTCACGCCCGCCTTGATTTGAACCCGGGCCTTTTCTCCCTCAGAGCCGGCGAGAGGGAGGAATTTAAGGCTGGGCGGCTATTGAATTGTGTCGGTATGGACGGAGGTAATGTGAGGTAGGCTGGCACTGGGCAGGCATTCATCTACCATAGCCTTTTCCTTTTTTTTCTTCTTGCATGTATTCCTGTTTCTTTTCTTCCTCTATTCTTGCACCTAAGCACATTCACTCAAAATCCGCACCTGGGAGTAGAATGCCTATCCCTATTGCCGTCAAAGGTGAGTTGCTTTTGAATTCCCTCCCTCCCAGATTCTGTCGCTTGCTCTACTGCCAATCAATCAATCGTATCACTGTCCCGCTGTCAAACACACATGTGCCCCTCTCTCTCCAGCGGAGGGCCAAGATCTGGTAGCTGAGCTGTCACTCGAGGTTCAGTGGTCAGTTACCCCGCGCTCGTGCCACAAGGAAGCACGAGCGACGTCTTGAACCGGAGCTCTTCCTCAGTTGATTGACAAATATGGTTGCCTTGCCTGGGTACTTGCAAAAGTGGTGGCAAAATCAACCAGCTTGCTTGCGTGGCTTTGGTCTCGAGGACCAATAGTCGGCTATTTCCCGTCTGTCTCATCAAATGTTGTTGCTTTGTATCTGTTAAAGAATAACCGTATTGTGCCATCTTGTTTCTTTTTTGGAACCATCAATTTTCGTATCATTACCATCTTCTTTTCCCCATTTTTCTTCCGTTGCATGTGACGTTGAAACACGCAAAAATGCCTGCCATTAACCATGCTGCCCTCTCAGCTGGCGTGATAGCCGTTGGCGTTGTCGTCGCTGTAGGCGTCGCCATTTACGAATCGCCAGAGCTGCGACGCATCGCCGAAGACCTGCGCCAGCGCATCGCCATCGCCCTGCACTCTCTCGGCGACAGCATTTCCCCGCAGGAACGCGAGAACCTCTACAATCGCCCCGAGGACGCCGAGGGCTTTTTGCTGTCGCGCGGCATCGATATTCGCAGGGGCGACGAGCAAGGCGTCGATGCCGACGAGGAGACGAGGCGGCGACAGAGGGAGGAGCTGATGTACTGGAATTCCATTGCCGAATCCAAGAGAAATCAGGAAATCAAGGATCAGGAAAAGACCCCTCAAGTTGAGCCACGGAGAACCGCATCTAGGGGTTCGAGCTTTGATGATTTCTTGCAAAAGGATACCACCAACGAGAAGGGTGCCTTCATCTTCAACAGCGGAGCTGATGTCCAGGGTGCCGAGGCAGGCGGTCTCAGACGCCGTGGCGAGGGTGCTCGAGGCCTAAATTACTCCATCTTGACGAATCCCTTTGCTGACGAACACGGCATTGATGAGCATGTTGCACTTGAGAACAGCTTGATGGAGCCAGAAAAGGACGAGCTGGATGATATCTACAGCGTTTCGCAAGATCACCAGGACAATCACGACCGTGAAACTAGCGCCACCCTTTCAGCACCTCCAGAGCACATTCCTTCCAACTTGATTGATGTTGATACCCTGGCTCGTCAACCACTGCCGGAACCCGTCTCTGCTGTCTCGGAGCGCGAACTCGGCCCCGAGGAATATATGACAGCAGGACAGGAAGACAGACACGAGGCATACAGCTCGATTCAAGCCTGGGCAGAAGCATCCCACAGTGGCTTCTACTCTCCACTCCCTGTTTCGCCAGCAGGTCCTCTGTCCGAGCCAGAGCTCATTAGTGAAGGACAATTGACACCAACAGACTCGGCTTCCCTCGCAGGGTCTGGTGAGGACATTGGCGAGGAGATTCACTCTGTATCTGGTCGACACGATGATGTTATGAGTGATGACGAGGGGATGCTCACTCCGGCAAGCTGGACAGAAGTCGGCAGCGTCATCAGTGAGAGCGATGGCGGTGCTCACCCCGCTCGTGCATAATAAACCCGCAGTCTTTCAATTCTGACTACCTCCATATATCGTCCAAGGGATACTTTCTTATTGTTTTGGGAGGCATGGCGTCAAAGGGAAGGATTTTAAGCACATTGGGACTTGGTAATCGGCGTAGATGGGACTTGATTCGTATACTAGGCATGGGTACCACCGCTTTCAATTCAGCATTACTGTATTCTTGAATTGCAGAAGCCATCTCGATTGATCATAGTATCTTGCTCCACGGCGACCGACTAAGGGGAGCTGATATGCTATTAGAGCGAAAACATGTCTCTTCTATTATGCGTACAGCAAATTCAAACGTGCTGACCAGGGAACTTGATATCTCGGTTACTGCAGAGTACATATCTAGGTCTGCGTACCCTCGTCAACCTTGTTCTCCTGTTTTCCTCGCTTCTCAGCGCTCTCAGTAACATTGCCTTCTTTCTTCAGTTCACTCGTGTAGTCCTCGAAAAGCTGCTCCACTGGTCTGCCCAGCTGCCCGGTCCAAAAGGACTTTTCCTCGTACCTGGTTGTCCTCAGGGTCTCATTGATTTTCCGCACAGTCTCTTCACCAAATCTTTTCTCCAAGTAGGCAAGGAAATAAGCCGTGTGTTGATATCCGCCGTCCCACCTGGTGCCTGGCTTTTTGCTGTCCCAGTGCGGCGGCGCCAGGTCACATCTCAAGCGCACCCAGTCGGCAATGCCCTCGACAAGGCCACCCGGGCACGAACCGTAACCTGTGTGCTGGTAGCAGTGGACCAGCTCATGGGTGAGGACGCCAGTGATCTCTGCGGTGCGGCGCTCAGGTGCGAGGCCCGCAATGTAGCCCAGGTTGAAGTGGATCTCCTTGTGGTCGGAGTCAAGGTCCGAACCCGTCGTGTAGGCGACACCGCCGCCCATGTCGCGGAGCACGAGCGTCACGGAACGCGTCGGCGGGGGCCGATAGTAGTGTGGCGCGCCCGCCGCTCCGGGCGACATGTACAGCTTTTGCAGCACGTTTTGCACGCACGTCGGCAGGGTGCCGGCGACGTTGATGGCTTGCAAAAAGATGCCGGCGCCTGCGTGGTTCAGGTCCCGCATCTCCAGACGGAGTTTCGGCACCGGAAAGGGCTTGTGCGCCTCGGCGGTCTCGCCGCCATTTGTCAATGATTGTGATGTAGACGTCTCCGGGGCCAGACGAAGAGGCAGCGGTGACGGCGTTGGTGCTGCCGCCGTGGAGGACGGTGCCTCGATCTGATAGGATACAGCCGGCATGAAGAGATGCTCGGGCCGGGGCGCCACGGAGCTGAACGGTGGCAGAGGCATATACTTGCTTGTCTAATAGATTTGAAGAAAGTAAGCCGGACGTTGATCGGAAAATGAACAAAAGAGGTACGGCAAAGTAAAGCACAGATAAGCAGTGGGTGATGTGATTTCAAACAGGCGCGGAACCAGTATCACTGCTTTGTAAATATCGCCTCCTGTATTATACCTTGGTTTGGACACGGTGGACGTATCAAGGGACAGCAATGAGTCGTGACGATGGTTGCCAGCAGAGATGACTTGTCGGCCTAGGGCCTGTTTTATGCGGATCGTGGCTTGCTGTTCATGTGACACCAGTCTGGTCCGGTCCAAGACAAAAAGAAGATTTCACGAAGCTATTTCGCAGCAAACAGGTTTCATACTACGATTTATATATCTCACTCGTATTCCACATCATGGCAAATCGCCTCTCATAGGTGGACAAGGCCTCAAGCAGGGTAGATGAGTTGGCAATATAGTACTGTAGCCAGGGACTACGTTTTTATGGTCGGTAATATAGAGGTAGGGTTACCGTCTATGGTAGGTGGAGGCAAAAGCTTTGCCCCGCGACCGCTCATATCCCTTGTCAATGTCTCGCGTGTTCCTTTGGTCCCTGATAGACAGACGGCCAAGACGGAGCCATTGCCCCTCCCCTAGCGCCAGTTTTTTTCGCCCTCGGGGTTCTGGGATGCATTGGAAATCTTGCAATCTTGCCTGTACCGTTCTGGGTTGGCGCGTCCTTTCGCGGCTCCTCGAGGGGCTACTACACAGTATATTTCAGTAGTACGTCTATTATTAAGTAAGAATCCGGAGTCTTGGACGGCGCAATCCCTGCGACTAATGTACCGTGGGCGGCACTGGGCCCTCAAGGGAACTGTGCTTTTGAGACCGAATCTCAAGCCACTAGACTTTAATGTCCCCTCAGTCCAAATGGTGCGCAATAGTTGAAAAAGACAGAATGCTGTAACAAGAATGTCCCAAAACTTCGAATAGATGGTACAAGAGTTATATGATTGCGATCATTCAACGAGCTCCATCGCGCATATTGGTACTTTAACCTTTATTGACAACAACTGATGGTTGCTCGGCCAGTTGGAGCAGCTTCACTAGCGTCGCTCGAGTGGGGGTGTTTAGGTCGCATTGGAACAACATTGGACTTGATCTCCATTGATTACAGAGAAAGACACCACGGTCTCGCAAAGGCTGCGACGGGAAGCGACATCACCACCGACACGCCAAACTTGCTTCTTTTTTCTTTGGATGCCAACAAACAAAAACAACTCGCGAAATCGAACCGCCGCTTTTCCAATCGCCCCCTTTTGCATATCGCATCCGTTGACTCGATAGCTTGCTCACAGCCTTCCATGCTCCGACCTGTGCATCGAGTCGCAGAATCGCAAAACAATCACAATTGTCAATAACAATCAATCGGTATGTCGCACCACACACTACATTGCGCGACGGCAATTCTGCCCCTTTTCTCCAACGACGCGCCCGCTTCACCTTCATTCGGCGCCGCCTTCCGCGTCTCTCCAATAATAACAGTCTGATCCGAACTTGTACGACTGACCACAGGAATACTCTAGAAATTTATTTCGCAACACTCCCTGCCTCCCCCCCAATCTAGGGCATGGCAGAGAGAATAACTGACCAGCAGGTCGCCGACCTGTTGGTGATTTTGCGCAAAGATGTCTCTGTAGACATCAAGTCCCAGGCCGTGACGACCGTCAAGTCCGGCATCAAGCAGCACACTGTGCCTGACTCCTGTGTCCAGCCGCTCTTCGAAGCCCTGCGAATTGCCTCCATGTCGCAACACGCGATCCTCGCCAATGCCGGCTTTACTGCGCTCAACCATCTGCTCACGCGCCTCTCGCGCCAGGAACCCAAGTACATCATCAAGGAAGCAAAAGCAACCCTACCCCTGGTTGTCGACAAATTGGGTGATCAGCGGGATAAGCTGAGGGCACTCGCGATACAGGCCATGACAACCATGTACTTAGTAACACCTACCGAGGCCGAAAGATTTGTGCGCAATGTTGCCATGGCAGGAAAGAGCTCAAGAGCAAAGGAATCAGGAATGCAGTGGTTACTTCAGGTACGCCGTGCCCTTGAAAGATGTGTCCCTACATTTGCGTAGAAGCGCGAGTATCCGATAGGTGGCTTACAAGATATCAGATGCACAAGGATCACGACATGCCATTCAGGGCATTTGTGCCAACCCTGATGGAATTATTAGAGGACGCTGACGGAATGGTGCGGGAAACAGCCAAGGGCACCGTGATCGAGCTCTTTAGGCATGTTTGCAACCCAGTCGCCGTGGTTCTAAATGTTAACCTAGTCTAGGGATGCCTCCAACCCAGCCAAATCGGATTTGAAGAAACAGCTCAAGAACTTCAAGGTGCGACCAGCAATTGAGGCCGCCATCGTAAAGGAGCTGGCTCCGACTTCTGCTTCCCGGATCGAACCTGAAACGCGACCCGACTCGGCACCACTGGTACGACCAAAAATGACTGCAAGCGTTTCGTCGCTTGGCCCCGAAAGATCAAATACCCCTGCCCCACCCGAGGCAAAGGCAGACTCGGTCGAGCCATCCTATGTCAACACAAACCGGGAACTAGATGAGATCTTTAGGGAGATGCACATTTGGTTTGATGGCAGGGAGACGGAACAAAATTGGCTAAAGCGTGAGGAGAGCATCACTAAGCTACGCAGACTCATCGCTGGAAATGTGCCATCCGATTTCGCTGCCCCTTTCCTGCAGGAGTGCAAGGCTCTGCAAGATGGGATCATAAAAGGCGTAACGTCTCTGAGAACCAGTCTTTCAAAGGAGTCATGCGCCCTGGTCCAGGATATCGCCAACACGTTTGGGCCGGGCATGGATCCAATGGTTGAACTGTTCATGCAGACGTTTGTCAAAGCGACAGCCAATACCAAGAAAATCGCTTCTCAGCTCGCAAATACAACTGTGAGCACCATCGTGGGTCGGGTCACATACAATGCTAGGATCATGCAACACATGTGGATGGCCTGCCAGGACAAGAATGTTCAGCCAAGAACATATGTCAGTGGTTGGCTCACGACGCTGATCAAGAAGGAGGGTCACCACAAAAGTCATATTGAGCATTCTGGCGGTCTCGATCTGCTCGAGAAATGCATCAAAAAGGGCTTGACTGATGCCAATCCAGGGGTAAGGGCGGAAATGCGTGCTACATACTGGACCTTTGCTCCAATTTGGCCTAGCCAGGCTGAAAAGTGAGTATAATCATTGTACTGTGTAGTAATGATTTGGTTCGCTAACTCTTTGCAAGAATTATGAATGGGCTTGATGGTTCGGCTCAAAAACTCCTCCAAAAAGACGTAAACAACCCGAATTCGACAGCCAAGGCTGAACCTGCACCGCGACCTGGACTCGGCTTCTCGAAGAGCACTATTGGTACGACCTCGAAGCCTTCACTCAGGGAAACCATGATGGCCCAGAAGAGGGCCTTGACAACCAAGACATTGCCACCACGACCGGGCTCTGCCATGGCTGCGGTGTCTCCGGCGCGGACTACATCAACCACAACCACCGTTTCCACAGCCTCCGGAGCTGCACCGTCCACGACGAGACCAAGGTCAGACACTGCAGGCAAATCGCATGCTGGCATATCTGCTGCACCCATGCGGCCTGCAAAAAGGCGCCCAGAAATGGCCCCAAGACCCGCAACTGCAGGCCCGTATTCTGGTAGAAACCACGATACCCGCGCAAGCCCTCCTGATGTGAAGTCAAAGCCACTGGCATCCAAGACAATCTTGGGGTCTCCTAAAAGGACGGCGCCAAAGAGCAAGCCTGGACACCAACCAACCCGTAGCGAGACTGGTATTACTTCTCCCCCGAGACCGCTTCACAGTAAGACTGCGCCAATACTCGTCTCCCCGAGAACTAGTCCAGCAAAAGTCAAGGCTACAGTATCAAATCTTCTTCCAAGTAGCCCGTCAAAGGCTACTGAGGCAAATGAGGATTTGACATTGGAAGTTCCCAGCATTGACACCGTGACAGAGAGTGCAAACGTGCCACAAAGCCCGCCAGAAGCACCAACAATCATTACGCCCGAAATTGTTGTGCCAGAAGAAGATGACCATGCTGCGGAACCAGCAAGTGTGGACGATGCAATTGCAACAGAAGGCGCTCCCACACCAGCACAAACACCCTCCAAATCTCTGACAGTATACGAAGACCCCTTTACAGAGGATCAGGCGACGCCAAAGCCAACTGTGAGCGCAAGTCCAGAACGCCCTGTACTCGAAGATAAGCCTGTCAATGCAGATGCGGCGCAGCTATCCGGGCTGCCCAACGGAAATGATGCGACGCCGATCACGCTGTCTGCAGACAAGTCTGGCCCAAACGCTCGACTACTTGACAGTGGTATTAAGCGTGTCAAGGCACAGACCCTTGACGTCCATGGCTTCCGCAAACTGCAGTCAATCCTACGGGACCCCAAGTCGATCCCATCAGACAGCTCATTTGATGCTCTTCTTCTGGGATTGTTCGAATACCTGGAGGCACCTCTAGACTCCCTAGAGAATACGAAGATCCAAGATGTGAAGGCTCAAATCCTTGCGACAACAAAACTGTTGTTGAAGAATGCTCGAGACAATTTCCAGCCTCATGTCTCGCGCGGGCTCGAAGCACTGATTACTACTCGTGCCAATTACGATGCACGCACACACATTGTGTCAGGTCTCGAGCTCCTGGCGGAAGAGCTTGCCAAGTTGGGGGATGCGCCCACGATTGCTGTCTCCATGACCCGGCGCTGCGAGTCGTTACTGGAAAAAGCGGATGCCCGTAGTGGTCGCAGCCTACAGATGGGCCTCCACATTATGAAGCAGCTCGTCGAGAACCACGCCGACTACGACCCTAGCGAGAGTGAGCTTCAGGGCATGTGCACCTTGTCTGCAAGGTGTCTAGACAGCAAGGAGAGTGGCGTTCGGATGGACGCTGTGCACCTGTGCGTTCAGTTGCACGCCAGAGTCGGCGAGCAGAGGTTTTGGGACAGTATCAAGGGACTGAAGGACGACCCAAAGAATCTCATCACTTATTACATTGTCAAACATCAACGCGAAACGGGCATGACCGCCTAGTTGAGGAATGTAGCTCTAATCGCGTTTGCTGTCGTCGTGTGGTTGGTCACGGACAGTGCGAAGCTCGTGGCGTGGTTTTTCTTTGATTATCCCTTCGTCTCTGGTCAAGACGGTCATGACGCTTCGGCAGGTGCTTTCAAGAGACCTGGAATCAAAGGTCGGTCTTTAGAGGGCGGGTCACCACTGGTTTGGGACGATCGTCAGTTGGGGAAACAAAAAAGCCTGGAGTTTGAAGGACAGACATCAACAACTGGATTGTTGCATCCCGAGGCGTTTGGTTCTTGAGGTCAGGTTTCCAGCAAGCCCAGAAAAAAGAGGAGTGTCATGGTTTTTTGTATAAATCTGTTGTAATTACAAATACTGGCCCTTTTTGAAATATATGCTAGATAGGGAAGTAATTATACCGCTCGAGACATCAGTCCCCCAGTGTTTTGGCGAGCCTGATCTCGAGGCGGATTTTCCTCCATACCAACTTCACCTCGGCCTGGTGGTAGACAGCGTTGTCATTGACGATATGATTGGCCTGTCATGGCATCGGGTTTTGTGTGATCTTACTCCGTTGCTCTCGTGGATATCAAGGCATTGGCCACATGTTATTCCAAAAGAACTTCTTATCGTTATCATGTTCATACAAATATAGTCGTGACTGTTTTCGGCGCTGTTTACAAATGGGCTCAATATCAAGCTCGGCTGGTCCCCCATATCCCCAATTAACACATCTACAACCGATTGTACATGGAGGGTTCCCCCTCTGGCTCGGCTCGACTTGCTCGGAGTTATCAAATCAGTGACAGTGCTGACCCGGCAAGAGATGCCAATTTACGCACGAGGAAGCTCAGTACTAGGTTAGTTTAACTATGGTAGTAGGCAGATTGTAGGTAGATCCCTTTCTCTTGATTCCAAAGTGGGTAAAATGGCTTCCGGTTCTTTGCTCTGGACCCGTGAACCCAACCAGGTGGATTGTGTGCAAGTAGTACAATGTAGTACAAAATGTATGTGTCCCGCACTTCTACTACTACCTACGGCTCAGCTCAGCTCGGCCCAGCCACCTTTCGTGGATGAACAAAACGCGTCTAGGTCATGAGAGAGGGGAAAAGCTGAGGAGGAGCTGAGAGGAAATGGAAGAGTGAGCTTTGAGAAGCTAGAAGCGACCACAATCTTGAACATCAGCCGATTTTGATCAAAAGTGGTAACACGCTTGAGATGGTAGTAAATTTTGGGAGCGGGTATTTTATTCCAGCTCCGCTTTGACAGGCGGGTTCGTGCAGGACGGGCGGACGACAAACGTGGAGAGTGAGAGTTGGCAGGCAGGTAGTAGTAAAATCGTCAAGTCGTCTTTCAGGTGGCGCCAACTATCTGAGCTAAAAAGCTAGGTGAGCTGGGGCCTGAACAGCTTAATGTAGACAAGTCTGGGAGCTGGGACCCTGCATCGATCGCTTGGTTATCAGTCGCATGTGTTATAGAGTGGAGGAGTAGACTAGAATGATGAAGAAAACGCATACGGTCTGGAGGAGACAGGGAGAGGGGGAGAAGGGGGAAGAGAGCTTTTGGTCATGGACATGTGTGTGTGTGTATTACATGCAACCTGCGGCAGACTGCCGCGACAATTGCGGAATATATCACATCGGGTGTTGCGTTTGCTGGCGACATGCATTCAGATCGACCGACTATGCTTATTCCTCACTGAATTCGGTCAAATGCTTAAGCTGCTAGCCTTACCCAAGTGGACAAAATAAGAAGACGATGAAAAAAAAAGAAAGAGAAAAAAAAGCTTGTAGTAGCTGTTGGTCGCTGCTCACTCACCTGATCATCAAGACTATCGAGTATGGAGTAGAATAAAATTTGGGAGTCGGGACGTATTGTCACGAATCGGGCACTTGGCAAATTGCAACCCTGCCTAGGGTCAGGTCCAGGTAGATGACTGATTGTCGGAGGATTCCGCGGAGCCGAGCGATCTCTCTCCTATAGTACCTTGGATGTTTGACGGGCAGTTACCAGAAAAGGTCGTTTCTTGGATCGAGCTAAAAATGTTTCGCGCCGGTTCAGGATTTACACGTGGTTAAGTGGTAGCAGTAGTTTGCCGGTGGTAGCTGTTTGTTCACTATCCCATCTCATCTCACCTATGTTAATAAGGTGCTCCTGGCGGTGCTCCCTAAGTTGGAGCTTTTTCTCTGTGCCTGACTCGACATGCTCTGGGACTTTTGTCATTGATTCGTCTTGGGCCTGCGCATCCGCATCCCGTAGTGTAGCACAGGCGAGGAGGCACCAACCCGTCTAATCCAGAAATGAGCCAGCTGGTCGAATTGAAAGTGACCTTGAAAACACATGGAGCTTTGATGCCATAATACACACGTACTGCCTTTTGCCTCTAGACAGGCATGCAATTGTCAATGCTCCATTCTTCGTCCACACATCCACTCATGTTGTATGGAGATATGGGTAAGGCAAGTGTGCCTTAATTAAAGGTAGTTGAGCAGAAGACGCAAGCGAGGAGTTGATCAGGAACAAGAAGTTACATTATGAATCCACATGAGCCATACATACTATGTACATGCAACCCGTTGGGCTGGTAGCAAACGCCAGACGCGAGTTCCTTTTCCTCCCCCTTGCTCTTGAAGAAATTCTGCGACGCAGGCAGATGGAGTCTTACCCCAGCATGTTTATGGAGCAGAGCAGGGGTGGAAGCTTTGGCATCACGAAATCTTCGAATCGAGATGGCTTTGTTTCCTTCCCTTGACGGAAACGATGTCCTTGCCGTAAATGAGATGAAATGGCATCTTACTACCTCTAGATTGTAAACTTGCCTTTCTCTCTACCTTGATGTAATATCACAAGTCACGATAGCCAGGTTGCTAGCTTGCGGTGCTCCCGCCCGTGCTCCCGCACAAGCTGATGGTCATGATATGCGCGGGTGCTGGCTGCCATTTCTACCCCTACTGGTGTCTAGGCTATCTGCCAAACGGCTCCGACTTGCACACCTGTTCAGAAGGCAAGCGTGAATCTAATTGTAGTCGATCACGCATCGGCGGGGCATTCAGGTACTTCACACGCTAGAGAGTAGCTCCGACCCGATATACTGCTGACTTTTGAATTCTGTCACTACGTATAGTAAATGCTGACCACTGAAGAACCTATCGTGCTGCTATGCGCGTCAGTTCCAGTTTTCTTGCGCCCGGCAGAGGGCTTGTGGTGGCGTAGACGTATATGGTCTCAAGCCCAATTTTCTTCTTCTTCTTCTTCTTCTTCTTTGGTTCCCCCCTCAAGCAGCACCCCGCGTTATGCGATGGGCAGTTTCTTACCAAGGAATCGAGAGCAGCTGCAATAGCATGTCATGACCTTTTTGTCTCTGGACATATGGGGATTTTGATACAGAGTAATAAGACAAAAGACCAGATGGAGACAGCAGGGGCACCTAGTCCGGTAGGGGAGCAGGGATGTCAAGGATGCGTTTTTTTGGAGGATCGCGGAAAGGCCATTCCACAAAAGGTTATATAACCTCCGAAGTTGGAAGTGGTATCGCCAGGAAACAGGGGTAATTCGACCGAATTGATCCTCCTGGGTCCGATCTACAGGTGCAAGTCGGCGCGTCTGGAGGGTCGTTTGGAAATTGCTTTCTTTTTTTGACAGATCTTAGCGTTCGGCTCTTGGAGATCTAAGCGGTCAGTGGGGGGATGAGCAAAGCCGCGAGAATTGCAAGAAAGAAGAAACACGGAAAAGAAAAAGCAATCTACCCGCGACGCCTGCAGAGGGGAATTCTCGTGGCGTTCCAACGGCCAGAGCTGAATTGAACGCTTCCGATTCAGATATTGTCTTTTCTTGGCTGCAAGTCTCGGTGTTGGTATGCCCCCGTTTGGCTGTCTGTCTCGCTGTCTACCCGCCCGTCGGCGCCAGAGAAGAAGAAAGGAAAAAAAAGAGGTGTCTATTGGCCAACGACATAAGTACTCCAAATACGTCGTTTTATAGGTTCATCATACATGACAAGTACAATACCATTGCATTTCATCGTAGTCACCCGCGGGCGAGAAAGCAAAAAGAGCTTTTGGTTCTCGTTTCCCCACTCTTGACGGTAGCTATATTTCTGTCACTTGTAAGTTGTCATTATTACTGGAGATTGGTGTAGTACTATCGTGGTATTAGCTGTAGCAATGTCCATATTAAATACCGTTCCAGGACGACATACATACCACTCGAGCCCGTCCATGCAAAGGAAAGAAGAAAAGCACAAGCCCTCTTCGTCAACTTGTAGGTCTGCGGACTATCTGCGCATTCATCCAAACGGCTGCTCCAGGGGTGCCACTGCCCGTCTACGGGTGCCCCTCTCCAGTCCCACGCTGCGTTGTTGTATTCTTTTTTCGGACCAACAAGTATTTGGCTCGGACCAAACTTTGATATCTTCTTACTGAGTCTCCTCCCTACCAGTCAAGCCCATTCTGATGCGTCTGTTTGGTTTGTGCGTACCTTGTCCCCCCCCCCGAAGCTTAATGTCTCCATGTGCTTCAAGACGTAACGTCTATGGCGACATCGATTTCCGATTCCCCGCCAGAAAAACGACTCGTCTCTTTCCCTTGCATGCTGAGCGTGGCCCCAAGTCCCGTCCCTTACTTGGCCTACCTACAGAGTACCTACCTACATAATCCACCACACCCGAATCTGTACACACAATGCCCACTGCCCACTGCCCACTGCCCACTGCCAACTACGTACTACATACATACCTATAGTACTGTATTGCGCTACACGGGCGGAAAATAGGGGTGCCACATTTCTAGGTAGTATCCAACATGCCTTTGATGGATCCAAGGCGGAGGATCACTACCAGGACTGAGCGAGTAATCAAGTTACGTAGATATTTAGTGTAGTGTATATGGTCCCTCATTGTTCATTGGCAGACTCTGTACCTACATTTTGCAGCATGTAGGCCCTGGGCATCAGGTACCGACTGGATGCATGCAATGTAAATGCGAGCAAGGTACCAGGATCGTGCCCTTTATCATCATCACCCCCCGGTCCTTCATCCTTCCCCCCCAGGACCACCCAGAAGAAAAAAACCACCTGGAAGGCTATTAGCTCATGACGCCGGGCCAGAACTAGGCCAGACTGCTGCTCTGTGCCTCTGCACCAGGGCCCTCTTGGCCCCTTCTGTTCGACGCAGTCTCATCGAGAAAGTTTCGTTTCGACTGTCCCTTTTCGTTCTACCATCCCTGTCTTGTCTTGTCCCTCTGCGGTCGTGTATTGCGTGTACGTACTAGCATTTATTGAGGACTGGTTGGTTTTCCCTCTTTTCCTCTTTACGTTATGTGTCGGTGGGCGTGCGGCTCTCCCTGAGAAACATCTTTTATTCCCTCTCCTGTTTGTTTTGTCTTACCACACACCAGCATTCTTGACTGCAACTTTTTTTTTATTCTTCTATTATTCTGGGTGACGAGAATTGGTGATTGCGCTCATCTACCCATATTGCTGCCAGCTGAGGCCGTCTTACATACAGCTTGCCCAATCGCAATAGTGCATGGCATCGAAAGCATCATCGATTGGACCTATAACCAGATAAAACCCCCGCCATTGGCTATATTGTCGGATCTTTGGCGGGATTTGGGTGGCTTTTCTGCACAACAACAACAACTCTTCTTAATACGATCAAAATATCGGCATTGGACGACGTGCTCGCATAGCTGCGCATGGCTGTCGACAAGAAGCAATCATGGGCTTGTTAGGCTTCCTATCCAGGAAGCCGGCTGCTCCTACAATCGACGTTGCCGATTCGCTAAGAGCACAACCATACAATGCCACAGTGGCGTCGCTGCCTCCCATCCGCGGTACTTACCTTACTTGTCGCCGTATATCCTCATTCGAACTTTAGTGATTGACTTTTGTCTAGGAACTGTCCCGGTAGCCGGCAATGGCCCTAACAATCTAGAGACTCTGCAACGTACGCGTCCCAGAGCAAAAGATTTGCCAAACCCCCCGTCTTCTGCTTCTGTCGCATCCTCTTCTCTACTGGACGACAAGGTCGACCGGCCGCGCACCGCGCCCTCTCAAGACAGGCAAACATGGTCCTCTTCGCGGAGAACGAGTTCCATGAAGACAAACCCGGTACCTGCGCTTCCGCTCGTCTTACCGCCACTGCCGCTGTCATCAAAATCACGGCCGCCGTATCGAGTGCCCGACAAGCCAGAACCGAGTCCGAGCGCCAGCAGCTTCAAATCCCGAGCGCCGTGGAAATTGCTCGACAAGACGGACAAGTCACTTCCCGACCTGCCCGACCTTGACAAGCCTCTACCCCCGTTCGCTCGCAGAAGATCTTCTTCGGTCAACAGCAGCCAGCTCGGTCTTGCCAACGGCCATGTCGACCTGCTCGACGCACAAGCAGGGATCAATCCTGCAGACTTTCGCCAACGGGTGCAGGCAAACGGAGTGAGGGACTATGGTGAGGATGTGGCCGACAGGAATTTGGTCGAGAGCACTCCAAACTTGCATGCTCCGGGCTCTCGAGCTTCGTTTGCCGCGCCAAGTATTGGTAGCCGGCCGACATCTTTCATACCATCTGTTCACGAGGAGCCTGAGCCGGAAAGCGAAAAAGATATCAAATTATTGAAGCGCCACTCGCTCGGCTCAAGCTTGCGGACAAGGTCCATGGTCTCTGATGTCGCTGTAACCAGACACAGTTCAAATCGAAAATCAGTCCATGCAGACTCGCGTCCGAGGAGTCGTGTCCGCATCGACGAGGATGGTGGAGGGTTGGTCGCTTCCATCAAGGCAGAATGGCGTAAATCGCTGCCGTCTTACATGGCCTCTACTGGAAAGAAACGTGATGATGAATTGGATACTTTCCCAGACTCATTGAGAGTCAAGAGGGACGACGCGTTCGGCAGCATCGAATCCAGAGAGCGTTCTAGGTCGAGACCATCACTGATCCAGAGGCCTTCGACCAAGGATGCACAAAGCAAAGAAAAGCCGGCAAGCGCAAATGGTATCAGCAGTCGAGATCATGCCAGCCGCATTAATAACGAACCCTCCACGGGCTCGGGTTCGGGCTCGACAAGCAATGGACCAAGGGATGCGGAAAGGAAAAAGTCCACCCAATCATCAGCAGCGGAGATGGACCAGAAACCTTCAAAACGCCTAAGTCTTCAGAGCTTGCAGGCATTCACTAAACGCCGCGACGATCTGGATGATGAGGCGATTCGCATTCGTTCTCGCAGTGCGGCTGCCGAGCCACGGACTCACCGCCGCCGTGCAAGCACAACGGGCAGCCAAGACTTCCCAGCCGAGTTACACTTTTCAGCATTTGCACCTGAGAAGCCCTTGCCCAAACAACATGGAGCTGGCCGAGACCGACTACTCACTGTAAAGACAAATACACGTGCCAACAGAAGCCCGGAGCTTTTGTCTAGCAAAGCACTGATGCGCGTCGACTCGGAGGATATCCCGGAGAGAAGCAGTAGTATTCGTCGGTGGTCCATGGAGTCAACTTCGGCAACGAGTTTAAGCTCGAATCCCTTCCGGCCCCAGTCGCGACATACCGCCAATACATCTATCGATCTTTCACCTTTTGCCAAGGATCTCAACTTTAGCCACGATTCTCTGTCAACTCCCGCAGCACCGGACAGCCTCTATCCTGTAAGCGGGCAACCACCATCACCACCTCCACGTTCTGCACGAAGGCTGCAGCAACAAACTAAGAAACAACCAACCAACTTTAATATTTATGACTATGTTTCGGACGATGACGATGAGCACGCTCCTCGTCAGTCTCGAGGCGCGGGTGAGGAGCATTTGCTTTTCCGGGATGATGGTTTTGCCATGAGTGGCTTCGGTTTACCTGGTCTCAATGGCGCCATCGACACGGACGCTCCGCTTTACGTGCCCAACTCACCACCAAGATTGAGCTACAAGCCTTCAAAACCAAAGACTAGAGTTTCCGATGATCTTCTCCTGCAGAAATACAAGCTCATGATGGCCGAACATAAACAAGCTACTCGACCCCGCCGTTCTCGTCACCAGGCTCCCGCTCGGTATTATGAAGACTCTGACTCAAGCGACGATGTGGATTGGCGGGCTGCCAGTGACGACAGCGATGATGAATTGTCGTTTGATATCCCAATGACTAGACGCTCGAATCCGTCATTTCCATACCGCCCCACGAGGTATACGAGTCGCGAACAAGTCATTGTTGAAGAAGAACGGGAAATACCTCAGGTGGAACTCCCAGCCGCCTTGAGGTCGCGCGCCGAGGATAGGAGGCGAAAGCGTCTGAGTGGCATGAGTGGAATGAGCGGCGCAAGCGGCTCGACCATTCGGCTCCGCAGCGACAGCGGTAAGGGCAAGGGCAAGGAGGTGGCCCGGTTACGAAGATACGATGTCGCAGGCTTCGACGCAGACCTTGATTGAATGAACGAGATATCACTTTCTTTTTCTTTTCTTTTTTTTCTTTTTACCCAGCCAAACAGGAGGATTCATGAAAGGTCAAAAGAGAAAAGAATTTGGCGTTTGGCTTTTCGGGTTTGGCATGACAATTGTATACCCCCTTTTGTTTGTTTTTGATTTGTTACTTACCTGTTCGCATCTGGCAAGTTCCTGTACAGAAAGCATCAGGATACGACGGATGAGCATACCGAAACCACATCGTTTCACTATAATTTTTTATCCCCCTTTTGTCAGAGTTCTGCAGCTAGCCGCAGATGATTCTGCGGATACTACTTTAGAAATAATATTTTTCGTATCTTGGGCAGCGCCGAGGTCGATCTGGACACGGACTAAACTATCCAACATTTATGGCTAGATATAGTTGGTAGATACGACATTCAACAGCATATTTAGACATTCTCTGTTCATAAAAAGTCTGGGAAAGATTGTTACAACTACACAACGTGTGGAACATTTCTTTGCATAATTCACATTCACGTTACAAAATTCTTTCTTCTTCTTTCTGTTCTATCAGTTCTAAGCGGTTCTGCCGTCCCACGGGACGTTGCCCCAGCGAAAACATATCAAGGAAAATCTGCCGTGCTCTGGACGAGAATACGAAAAGGATGCTCCGCTCCATTCCTGCATCCCTGCACCCCCATGACCATCATCAGACGGCAGTGGCGTGCTTGTTGGCATCGCTCCCAGCCACATCTTCGGGCTTGCACTGGCACGAAAAAGACGTCTTGTACTCGTCGACGGACATGTCGGCGAGAAGGGCGAGGCAGCGGTTGGCGGCGCCAACTTTGGCGTACCGGCCACTGGCCGACATGGCGTGGGCGCGGACGGCGCCGTGGATCATGACAACGCCAACGACTTGGGTCTCGCCCGGTGAGCCGCCGGGGGTGTCGGCCGGCATCTCGCTGACCATGACGCGCCAGTCGGCGCAGCCATAGGTCAAGTGCAACTTGTTGCCCAAGAACGTGACGGGGTGCTTGTTGGCAAATGTGTCGTAGAGGTGCATGTCCTCAAAGTAGGGCTCAACATGGTTGCGGAAAAAGGCCTCGACCTGGCTGTAGTCGTACTTGGAGTCGACGAATACGGCGCCAATATAGGCCTCGACGATATCCGGTAGACATTTGGGGGGCTCCCTGACGGACGTCCAAAAGTTGCGGGAGTAGGAGGACCGAGCCTGGTTGGCATGAACGGCTTCTTCCTCGGCGGCTTCTTGGGCGGAAGTGATTTCTTGGACATAGGTGGCTATCATCTGTGGCATTTCCGCCGTCATGCACATCAAGTGACGATGTAGGTCGAGCGCGACACAGAGGCAACCCAGAAACTGATTCGAGACCATTGCCATCTTGTGCTCGGTGAGCCACTGCGGGTCGGCACCAGGGTACCGGTGGAATAGATAATCGACACAAACCATGTCTAGCAGCGAGTCACCGAGAAACTCTAGACGCTGATACGACGGAATATGCTCGTATATGAAGCCGTACGACGAGTGGATGAATGCACAACGCAACAGACGCGGATACTCAAATTTGTACCCGAGTTTCTTCTCAATCTTATCGGCAAGATCGAGGTGCACTGCTGTTGGCTTGGCCGACTGCCACTTGGGCACCTCATAAGCAGAGAAAAACTCTTCATACGCCACCATGGTGTGGTTCTTGTTTTGGAGCTTGTAGTTGCTCAAGGTCGTGACAGCCTTGACAGCCAGGTCAAAGCTATTGCTGTCTCTGCCCGTGAGGTAGGCTGCACCAATCAACGCTTCACATACATCTGCAATCGACTTGTCTCCGAGCATGTGAACGCCTCTACCTGCTCCCTTCCTGCCCAAGATGCTGTGGTTCAACTTGCCGCTAAGCTGCTCCAAGCCGTCCGGATACCAAGTTCGACGATTGAACGACTTGGATCGGATCGACTCCTCGAGTTTGAGCTCCAAGGCATTGTTAAAGAGGTTCTTGTTGCATATCAGAACCATTCGATCGACATGGTAGTCGAACTCACTGTCCTCGGGGGACATGGTGTACAGGGCAATCGAGGTGCTCATTTTGAGAAATGAGTCGCCCAAAAATTCAAGGCGCTCATAATTGTTACCCATGCCTTTTTGAAAGTTGACCTGTTCCGCAGAATGCTCATCTGAGTTATCACTGTCCTTGGTCATGGCCTCGAGGGCCAGCTCAGGGCGTATCTGGAGACCAAGACCTTGAACAGCTTCGAGCACAATCAAGTTTGACTCTAGGCGGTGGATAATGGCTGGAAGAGTGTATGCCATGGCCACAACATCGACCGGTAGCTAGACATTATTTGATTAGTAAACCAGCTTCCTGTCTCTTGTAGTTTCGATAACTCACCGCTGATATTTTCAATGTGGCAAAGCATATATAGCACGTGTTACCCTCATAATCAGACTTCTCATACTCGTCAAGCAAGTTGCGCCGAAGTGGAATGAATTCGGCTTCAATCACCGGCAGATCGTCTCGTACCTCGAGATGACTGCGAGACTTGGACCACATGCTGATGCTGTAATTCCAAATGTCTTTCGCAGCATTGCGGCGTTTGCGCTGTTCGCCGAGACCCTTTGCATTGACGATCTGAGGATCCGTAGGTTTCAAATCGCCTCTGAGCTTTCTGGTGTAAAATTTGCGAGAGCCATCGTGCGGATCCGTAACGTATCGGTCCAACCAGAAGGACTCGGGTTGATTTTCGCTCTCGAGTTCACTACGGGCTTGAAGCATATCAATGCACTTCCAATCGATTATTTTGGATGCGTCTTGAATCTGTTTCAATGCTGAAGATGCATGGTCTCGGGTCGATGGTGCGAGAAAGTACGGAAGCTTTTCTGGCTCAGACTTGTATCCTTTGCTGTACACGTCCTTGAAAATACGAAGTGTGAAATCTGTCAGTCCTTTGATCTGATCCACAGAAACAGTTATTTCCCGGGACAAAAGAAAGCATTCGACCATCGATGTTTGTTGGTTGCCAAAGAAGATGGGAAATTTTGCCACCTGGGGCAGGGGTTTACGTGTGAGCAGTAGCAGTGGACGTGAAGGCCGGCCCATAGACTCGGGGCTTTCAAGTCTCAAGACCATGACATGCAGACGTTCAGGCAATCCGCGATCGTTCCATATGTCTGGCTTGATTTTCATATTATATTCAGCCCGCTTCTTGGAGCTCAGCGCCAGTTGGGCATTTCGCATGGCTGGCAAGCGCTTCTTGCGTCTTGACTGCAAATATTCGTCCAGTTCATTGCACTTTCTCAGCTTCAGACAAGCCTCAAAGGCTGCGGAACATTTGGCAGCCTGCTTGGAACTGGCACGCCGACCGACTGCACTCTTGACTGGTGAATTATCGGGCAAGATTACCTCGGATTGGAATTCTGTCCCGACACTTCTCACAATGTAATCTGCTTTCAGAGCCACGTCGGGACGGTCGGCCAATGACGCCACATATGTTGCAAGAACCACCAGACTCGATTCATAAGTCAGTTTGGCTCCAGTAGTTGGGACCTTGTAGACACGTTTGGTCTTTTCTTGGCGAAGGAAGAATTCCATGTCAAAATCGTTGCCCTTGAGCAAGCGATCCTCTGGTAGGGCAAGACAGAGCCTATGCAGGACTGCCTCCTTGTCTTGACTGTCAAACACCTTTTGTACTTGTTCTCCGCCCCTTTCCACCATGTGGAAGTATTTAGAATCCTTCATCCGGGCGCGACCCTTGGATTGGATGTACTGGATCATGGTATGGTAAAGATCAAATCTGACAACCATATTACAGTCCGGGATATCGAGACCTTCTTCACCAATGGTGGTGGTGATGAGTACATTAAGGTCTCCTGTATGAAACTTTTGTATCGCCCGCTGTTGTTCATAATTGGACATGCTTTGTGATGACCCGATGTCTTGTGGTCCTGCGCCCAACTTTTATGCGTGAGTATGTTGAAGAAGATACAAGTCGAGGGAGGCTTACCAATGTTCCTGCAGTGAGACCATGTAGTCTCAAACTTGGCTGGTTCAAGAGATCGGCTAGTACAACGCCAGTGAGTCGCTGCTCAACAAAGATGATGCATTTATCAGATGCTGGTTTGAAGTACTCCGTGAGGATCTCGAGAAGTGTTTCCACCTTGTTTGATAAGTGATGGCTCGACTGGGAGACTTCTGGCGGCTCTTGTTCTGAGAGTATTTGGCCAACATTATCTATCAAGGCAGTTTGAATATCGATAGAAGAGACCAGAGTCTCAGTTCGAAGTGTCATCAAGTTTCTTTCCGTCTTTGCCTTTGCCTTTGCCAGCTCCTGCGTTGTAAGGCAAAGATAGAATATCCGATCAGCACACCAGCGACCTAACTCTTTTGTCGAAGCTCTGGCGTACGAGAAGAGCTTCCGGAACATGGCGTTCCTCCCTATGAAGCTGTGAAGTTTCTGCCACAGGGGAGTTGTGAAATCTTCTGGTGCCAGCCAATACTCAGCTACTCGCTCTAGGGCTGTTCCGTCCTCGCTGCAAGAAGCTCTCATTAGAGATGGATCGTCTACTGTGGCGATTTCTGCTTGGAGAAGAGCTTCCAAGTGGGCAGCGCCCACGGCAAGATCAGTCTTGGCGTCGACTGGCGAAGCAGTCATGCCCAGAATACGCGGCAGTCTTTGACAGTCTTTTCCCAGTTCGAGATAGAAATCCTTGATTATCATTGCGTAAGGGTGATTTTTCTTGGCGTGGTGTGCTTCATCAAAGACAATGAGGTTGATCTGGTCCATGCCAAAGTAGCCGTGAGATAGACATTGTCGCAGAATCTCGGCCGTGCAGACAATCGCCATGTTTTCTTCGAGTTGCTGCTTCCAAAATTCCTGGGTAAGGGCAGAACCCATCATTTCTCCATGGAATTTGGCGATATTATATGCCAGGTTCGCCCTCAACACTTTCCATTGCTGGTGCACAAGAGAAATCTTGTCGACCAAGAAGAAGGAAATTCGTGGCTTATTGCCAAATTCTTTGGAGGCTCTGTCAATGAGTTCTTGCTCGATAATATGTCTCGTAAGAAGAGCTGCAATCAGGGTCTTGCCGGTTCCTGTGGGCAGGACGACAATGGTGTTCTTTTCCTTGGCTCTCTCGAAGAGTTCGACCTGATACTCTCGAGGGCTGGAAATAATTTGCTTGTCAGCAGGAAGTCGACCTGAGATTATGCTCTTTATATCTTCGGGCTGAAAAGGGCCTTTTCCGAAGGGCTCGGTTGACTCGGCGAGACTCTGTTCATTCATACGCTTTTGTTTCTGGCGAACCCATTGGGCGAACTCGACCTGATCAACGGTACGTTTTGATGGAAGAGGTTGTGACTTGATTTTATCTTCCAAGTCAAGTTCGTCGTCGTCAGAGCTTAGCTCAACTATTGCCTCGGGAACTTCTTGAGCAAGGTCCCGCGCAGAAGGCAGTCGCAGGGAGTCTTCGGCAGTCATGGTGATGGTTGTCAGAAAGACATGGACTGACTAGACTGCTGGAATAGCGGGACTGGTTCTCATTTGCTGGTTTGGCTGTTGCCTGTGTTGCCAGAAAAGAGGACAATCAATTGAAGAAATTGGAACGGCTGGAAGCAGATGGACGGACTGTGGGCGAGAGTAGATAGGTAGATGGACAGTAATGGATATGGAAACAAGGCACTGCCCATTTCCTTCTCAAAGCTGAAGTTGTGGAGTGGAACTTTGAGAAGCAAGAACCTCAGAAATCTATCACATTTCACTGAGGGTCGTTGTCTGTATGTAAAGTGGTTTGAAGTTTCTCTGCATGCAACTTTACAAGTCACTTCAAAGACTCAAGGTGCATGAGGTGTACTGATTATTTGATTGGACAGCGACTAGGCAGGGACAAACGGATGGAAGGCTTGGCTGTGCGTACATACATTGTAATGCATGCAAGCAAATAGCACTTTCCCTTTACCTCTACCATTATCACAACAAGAGTACGTGTCATACAAGTTCAGCTACATGATATTTTGTTGTGCTGAATTGTTTGCACAGAAAGCGGAGGAATGCAAATGAAAGATCCGTCTTCTTACCATTTAGCAAGCAAAGTAAGCAAAAATGAAGCGCAGACAAGGAAGGTATGATGTACAAAGTACACACGCATCTTTAGAACCTTGAAATGCCTGTCTTAGGTATTCGTGAATATTGGGTACCTGTATAAGTAGATATCCCCGCCTAAATACTCGGACAGGGGTCTACTTCTTTCGCTTCTGCTCTGCAAGGGTTCCAGTGTCTCTTGCATTGGGTTGATTGACAGCTCAAGTCCCTAGCCGGCTGCTGGTTGGTCTAGGTACCTAGAAGCTTACCAAGCTCGGGCGCAACCAGACTGGACACTGAGGGGCAGATTGAAAAAGCTTTGGTTTCTGCTGCCCCTCCTTGGCCCAACCCAGCAGCCAGTTTGAAAGGTCTGGGCCATCCACTGAAATATTATTCGCATGTGAGTTGCTGGGTGTGACTTTGCTGGTCATTGCCACCGCATACTCACGAGACACACCCAGAGATCTCGGCAGTTTCTTTTCACAACCCTTTCCCATTACTTTTCTTTCTTTTTCCTTCTTTTCGAGACCAAGTATCATTTCAGTATTTCTCCTGACATTCGTTCTATTGACATCCTTATTGAACCACAAAATGGCGGAACCAAGGTCCCTAAAAAGCGTATTCCAGGCTGCGGAGCAGAAGCGCGCCGCGCTGCAAAATGCCTACGAGGCAAACTCTCCCAGCTATCGAGAGGACTTGGATTTCTCCCTCAAGTCCTACCAAGAATGCCTTCAAATAATCCACAGCGTCGCCCTGTTTAGCGACAATGAGGGCCTGGAGGACATCAATACATCAGACCTCCCTTACCTTTTGGTGAACTATCGTATCGCCGAGCTGCTTCAGAAAGTCTCCGTGACTTCACCAGTTGAGCGGAAAGAGGCACTTGCTACCACTCGTGACGCTTATGAGAAGTTTCTCTTTATCTTGGATGTCTACTCCATCTTGAGCCCTTCTGATGCAAAGCTGTTTGAGTCGTACGTCGAGGATCCAGAGGCCTTCTCCGTCATTGCCACCAAAGACCCCGGAGCCCGACGAAACGCCAAGATCGCCAACTTTAAGCAGGAGCAAGAGTTGAAGCGGAAGCTGGAGTATATGCGCCAGAGGCCGAGGTATCTGGAAGACGGCGGGGACGAGGAGGCAGTACGGGAGCTCTACCTAGCCGAACTTGCCTTTTGCGCGCATCAGGCCTTCCAAGGTCTCGAGCACCTAAACCTCGAGATGGAGATGCTGCAGCTCGCTCCAGTAAACCTCATGCCAAACACAACCACAGTACAAGAGGATGAGCGCCGCCGCCTTTCGCCGACACAGGATGAATATTCCGAACGGCTCGACAGGCCGCTGAGGAGGTTACAATCTGCCTTTGAGGGCCCTATTCTCAGCAAGGAAGGCAAACCATTACGCCCATTCACACTGACTGCCAACCGACAAGATATAGCAAAGGGCGTGTTCCGACCTGGCCATAACCTGCCCACCATGAGCATCGACGAGTATCTGGAAGAAGAGAGGCGGCGTGGTGGAATCATTGAGGGAGGCGGAGAGGCCAGCGGCCGACCCAAGACGCCTGACGAGGATAACTACGAGAAGGCAGATGCAGAAACAATGAAGGCCCGAGAGTGGGATGAGTTTGTCGAGGCCAACCCAAAGGGTGCAGGAAATTCATTGAACCGGGGTTAGATAAAGATGTCATGATCAGATCTGCTCATTGGCCCATTCCGCAAATCAAAAGGTCCGTAATGTATAATATGGTTTTCATCTTTTCGTGTTTTCCCATGATGGAGCAGAGTACTAGGCTTTTCAGTCGGTATGTACACTCATGTTTTGAGTTGGCACTTGTATGAGAAATACCTGAATTTGTGCAGAATCGTCTTTTGCAAATACATGAGTGTTGTACCATATTGGCTAGAAAGGTACAGAGTATATAATGTACGTTAAGCACCAAGACTTTTGCCCTGTTGCACTACGATGGCCCATTGGCAGACCCACTTTTGAAGCTTCCGCCGCCTGGAAAGCTCCAAAATTTCCTGGGCAGCGCGCTGAACAAGTGCAAACGCGCGAGGCTGGACAATGCAACAACACCTCTAATAATTAGCTACCTCGACGATCCATCATTCACTATTAAAGACACCAATAGACAACGGTCGTGAATTCATCCCAAGACAAAATCAGCATCACCCTTCACAACAAGATTTCAATATTCGCCCGGAGTTCCGTCATGGCAACTCCAGATCTGGATCCCCTTCTGTTGCTGCGGCAGTCAATCGCATCCAACAGCCAGATCATTCCAACCGCGTCCGACGACGCTGCCGCTCCCGAGGTCGAGCTTTCCAAGGCCACACATCTCACATTCACCACACCGTCGCGCATTTCCTTACCGATCACCACACCCACGCGATTCGTCGCCAACGACACTCCTGTGGATCTACGAAGCATTTACTTTCTGTGGCTGAAGCGCGAAGTCCCCATCCCAGAGTACAATGCTGCCGTTTCGCAATTGGATGATGAGCTGGTCGACGGCAAGGTCCACAAGCCCGCATACTTTGAGCGAGTCGAGTTGATTGCTTGGTTGGAGGGTTCAAGCGAAGAGAGCGAATACATCAAACCTCTGGTTGGTGACAAGGACGGCGCAGCTTCCAATGCCGCGGCGGCCCTCGCCTCCAAGGGGGCAGCAGCCCCAGCCATTGGTGGTACGGTAGGCAAGTCCGGCAAGGGCTCGCTAGATCCTCGACTGGCCGTCATTTACAACAGTGAGCGTAAGATGGGCGACAGAAATAGTTGTTTGCGCGGAGTCAAGCCTACGGTGAGCTTCTGTCCTGCTCTCTGCTTTCCCTCACTACCATAAGCAGCTAACAATCGTCACCTCTAGGATTTTTCTCATGTCCGAAAATTAGCAGCCCCTTTCATGTCAAAGAAGCCCTCGCAGTCTGCCACTCAGGCTGCCGCGAACCCGGCGCTCACACACAACCAGAAGCAACGACGGCCCGATCCCATTATCCTGCTCTCGCCCTCGGCATCCTCACTTTTGCGCATGACAAATGCCAAGTTCTTTCTGGAGGGTGGAAAGTTTGTACCAGCGGACTCGCCATTGGCATCTGCTGAAGGCTCTACTATGCTCCATATCAACCGCACACTGCCAGGTATCGATCCGAATAGGCCGTTCCGATTTATCCTCGTCGAAAGTCCAGAGAGATTCAAGCCAGAGTATTGGAATCGTGTAGTGGCCGTATTTACCACTGGCCAAGCATGGCAGTTCAAGAGTTATCAGTGGAGCAACCCGAACGAGCTGTTCAAGCGCATTCCTGGTATCTATGTTGGATGGCGCGCTGACAAACTGCCGGAGAATGTGCAGGCCTGGGGCCACAGAGTCACTGCGGTTGGTGTAGAAAGATGGAAGGATGTGGCGCCGTCTTCCGTAGACGCAAGCCGCTGGAGGGACCGAGAGGTGGTGGAGCAGATTTGGAGAGTCATTGAGAGCAACATGCGCAGCAAAGGTTGGTCTCGAGAACGCGCTCCTACTTCGATATGATTTGTACAAGAAAGTACACGAAGCGCCATTCAAATAAGGGTAATTCCAGATCAAACAGACACCCCGGGCCACTCCGGTCGGTCTACAAGTCAACACAGTGACCAAGAGGGACTACAACCTTGACCAGCTGAGAGCAGCATTATAGCTGCGTGACTGGTCGTTTCTCGGACGTCATAAGGAGTCAAAACATTGCATGTATGAGTAGCAAAACCAGGGACTGTTCTAAATAAGCCACAAAAAGCGGGAAAAATACTAGGACAATGGCAGAATCTGGCTTCAATCCGAGTGAAGCTCTTCCGAGAACAAATATAAATCACAAGATACCATTTGATAGAGCAAGCAACCGGAACTGCGGATGCTATTGGCTATTCTCCCAAGAAAGGATCAAAACTGAACTATTCCAATACTTCTAATGCATTCTGTATTCATTTTCGAATACTACCATAAATACTATCAGACTGACCAAATAGATATGTTGTAGCCTCCAAACTTTCTAGTTTAGTGCCAATCCTCTAAGACGATATAAAAGTGGTTTATAGCGTGTAGATGCTGATAATCAGAAACGAAATCTATATGCCAAAAGACGCAAAAGATAAAGTGCCACCTTATGACTTGTTGACGGCAGCCTGCTGGACGGTGATCTCACCATCAAGAACGCTCTTGACGACCTTGTGGATATCGCCAAAGTCGTTGAAGACGGTGTACGGCACCTTTTCTCGGTCACAGTATGAGACGAGATCTAAAGCAACAAGTTAGCAAAAGTTCTACACACATTTGGGAGTACCGCATACCTCTTCCGGCCTTGGCGAATAGCAGGTCCGTCTCCTTTGCGGCCGACAGGTCCGACACGCCGTCGCCGGCGTAGAACATGATGGGGCGCTGGCCCTCGGGCAGCGCCGCGTACGGTCGAATCTCGAGGGACTTGTCATGTCCAAAACCGCTTTACATGTCTAGAGGTTAGTTTTTCAATGTTCTCATTTTCCAATTGGAGATTTTACTCCTTGCCCCCCAAAAGGTGGCGAAAAGGGGGGGGGGGTTGGACAACTTCGTACCTGTCATCGTGGTAGACAATAGTCCAGCCGCCCACGTCGTTGATGCTCTTGCCAGGGCGGGGAGCCACATCGTTGCTAACAATCTGCATGCCCTTGACATTCTCCTCGCCGACGAGGTGAGCGAGCAGGGCGCGAATGACGGGCTGCATGCCGCCCGAGAGCACGACAATGGGGACATTGTTGGCGCGGCACCAGCTGTTGAACTCGGCAAACTTTGGGTCGAGCTTTACGTTGGCCAGCAGCGTGCGCACGCACTCGTCAAAGGGCGCCTGGACGCTGTCGAGCATTTCGCGAAACGAGTCCCGGAACGTCTTCTTGTCCTCGAGCACGTCGCGGTTGCCCTGGCGCCGCAGCTCAACGCCGAACCCCAGGTTGTCCGTCATGTAGTCGTTGGAGTCCTGCAGCGTAATTGTGCCGTCAAAGTCGGTAAAGAAAATGGCCTTTGGGTTGGTGGCCAGGGCCGGCAGCGACGAGGCAGGCGGTACAGAACCCATCTTGTTTCTTTGGGCGTGGTTGTCTGTAGAATGAACAACGAATTGATGAGAGAGTAGAGGAGGGTAAAAAGGTCCCACGATCTTGTGAGATTGAAATGCGATATATACTTGGTGTATAGCCCAAAAGTGTCCCTAATCCTTTCTATGCGAATCTATAAAAAAAAAAAGTGACGTCACTGGAGCGACCAAATTTTCGAAATTTATAATATTTCAAAGATGAGATAACATGTATCTGTCTCTCACTCTTGGTAATGGAAAAATCACTGGTAATCAAAAGAATAAGGAAAGTCGGAGGAGGCAATGAGAGAATTATTTTTCAAACCACCAGGACATTGGGAGGGAAGAAAAAACAGGGTCCATCCATCCTTTAGAAACGAACCGCGTAACAATTATAGGCAACATGAATCTTGTCTGCATGCACGCACACGCTTACGGCAACAGCTGCTACATCAGTCGCAAAGAAAACATCAGTCAGTACTCTGTAGTACCTAACCTAGTTATGTACTTTATAGTCCAGGAGTACCAGGGCCAATCGCCGGCGCTCGTGCGTCTGTTCCGGCATTGGACGGGATACCCGTCATATTCCAAAACCTTCTCTCCTTCCTCCGATTTTCAATCCGTCTGATTTGACCTCTCCAAGAAGAAAACAAAAAGGTGGGGAAAACAATCTGTAATCCGAATTCTGCCCGTGAGGTCTTTTGCGAGGGGCTCAAATGTTTCCCGCTTCTGCGTGACAAGACGCGCTAGGCCGGCAATGACAAGCGGTGAGATAAGAGAATAAATCCGCCCACCCTTTTTTTGGTGACCTGGCAGCTGGAGCTACGGTAGGGAAGCAGCTCCGTTTATTCTCTATTGCGGGTTCGGCCGGCCGGCCGGTTGA